>NC_065519.1:28859632-28893264 GCF_006386435.1 Epinephelus moara | reverse complement strand
ATCTACCAAACTTCGCATCCGCGGGCATCCGGGTGAGAGGGTCAATCCGTGGTCTCGTACCGGGCTACTCTGTGTTCCTCGGCGCACAGAGTGAGGGAGAGGAGAGGAGATCAGCTCGACCAGCGAGGGAGATCCGTAGGCCTAAAACGCGTCTAACTGTGCACAGTAATAACTCTTTCTAAAGCGTTCGCCATGTGGGACGAGTTGCTAAGCTTTAGGAACAGTTGTGGGTACTCCTATTGGCTATGAGGATCACAGCCAGAAGCGTTTTCCTCAGGTACGCTTTGTGATGATATAACCCGGCGTGACGTCATCGGTGCGGGGTTGGCCATGGCGGATTTCACCCAATGGGAGCTGTGTATTTCAAGGGACCTCTGCTGGTCAGCTGGGGTGCTGTGTTGGGGGTTGAATCAGCTGATTCAAACAGAGAAAGGGGGTTGACTGATTCCTTTGTTCTTTTGGGCGCCAACATGTGGTCTCAGGCTTTGATTGTTACATGTAGGCCCAAAAGTTTATGGATAAAGTGTAGGCCTTTGTTAGAAATCCTTGTACGGCACAACAGATATCAGGTTGAATATTGATTCACAAAAACTCACAGTCTTGGCACTACTGGATCTAAGCGCCGCACCACATTTTATTAAACAGACTCAGAAACCTGGTGGGCCTCTCTGGTACTGTTTTTAACTGGTTCAGCTCTTGTCTCACAGATCGTTGTTTCTTTGTAAGTATGGATACATGTTCCTCCAGAACGCATGAAATTAGGTGTGGGGTGCCCCAAGGGTCAATTTTAGGTCCAATTCTTTTTAATCTATACATGCCTCCCCTTGGGGACGTCATCAGGAGGCACGGCATCAGCTTCCACAGTTACGCAGATGACACACAGCTGTACATCGCCGTGTCTCCTGACGACACAGGGCCAATTAATACCCTTTTTAACTGCATTTTAGATATCAAGTCATGGATGGCAGTGAATTTCCTACAGCTCAACCAGGACAAAACAGAGGTTTTAATTATTGGTCCTGAAGGCCAGAGAGAGAAACTTTTACCAAAACTACAAGATTTTAAACCTTCACAATGTGTAAAGAACCTGGGCGTCATTTTTGACTCTGAGCTTAGTTTTATTCCACACATCAAAAATGTAACAAAGACAGGTTTTTATCATCTTAAGAATATAGCCAGAGTCCGCCTGTTTCTCTCTCAGGCTAACACGGAGGTGCTGATGCATGCTTTTATCTCTTGTCGTTTAGATTACTGTAATGCCCTGCTGTCTGGTCTTCCCAAAAAGACCATCTCTAACCTGCAGCTACTCCAAAACTCAGCCGCACGAGTGCTGACGAGGACCAGAGGGCGGGAGCACATTTCACCAGTTTTACAATCGCTGCATTGGCTCCCCGTGTGTTTCAGGATCGATTTTAAGGTTCTTTTATTAGTTTTTAAATGTGTTAACGGCCTTGGGCCATCTTATTTATCTGACCTGCTTTTATCATATCAACCCTCGCGGATCCTGAGGTCCTCCGGCACCGGCCTTTTAATTGTTCCAAGAGTTAGAACAAAAATCTTCATTCATTTATTTATTTATTATTATTATTAATATTATTTTAATCTTTAACTCTTTTTCCTAATCTTACATTTTTATGCATTTTATCATTACTTTATCTCATACTTGTTTTATGTTATCATATTGCCTTTTAGTCTTTTAGTTTTTAGCTCCAGTGTTTCCTCATGGGGGGCCTCCATGCTGGGGGGTGTGTTCGGTCTGCCCGCGGGGACGTCGCCCTGGAGATCCCTCAGGCCCAGGGGGCTGGGGGGCTCTGCACCATGTGTGGAGTCCACCCCGGTCTGTCTGGGTCGGGGTAGTCTCTGTGGCGGCGCTCCCTGTGGCCGTGGGCTGTAGTGCCTCTCAGTGTGGATGGCTCCCCATAGGTGGTTCTTTCCTCACCTGGTTCCTCAGTGCCTAGCCATGTTATTGACTATATTGACTGTGTGTGTGTGTGTGTGTGTGTGTGTGTGTGTGCGCGCGCGTGTGTGTGTGCATGTGTTTATATGTGGGGGTGGGAGGGGCGGGTTTTCAATATGTATGTATTATTTTTGTTTGTTTTTATTCTGTGAAGCACTTTGTGCTGCATTTTTAATGTATGAAAAGTGCTATACAAATAAAGTTTGATTGATTGATTGATTGATAAATATGAAAGTGGCCCAAAGATCAGATCCAATGTGATTTGTGCTGCTCACCCTAATGAAAAACCTTAAATTATCACCTCACAGTTGTATGCAGCTGCAAACCATTCAAGCTGCAGTTGCAGTTTATCCATGTCTGTCCAGACTCATATGTAGCCATGAAAGTAGACAATCATTTAAATATCGATGTTGCTGCAAAGAAGCGACATAATTTAAAACGTGGATGCTTCACACACATCCACAACCCGGCAGCACAGAGGATCTATTAAGTATCAGTATTTGACAAAATGTCTCCCTTTCTGTTCCTGAGTCATGATGGTGAATAATTACCAGATAACTATTTTTGCAGAGCATTATGATGTCAAAGTGAAGCTGACCTTTGACCTTTTGGATATAAAATGTTATTCATTCATCATTTTATCCTAAACATTTGTGTTAAATTCTGTCATAATTAGCGTATGAATCCTTGAGTTACGGCCAAAAACATGTTTTGTAAAGTCACAGTGACCTTGACCTTAACAAAAAAAAAAAAAAAACAATAAGTTAATTGTTGAGTTCAAGTGGACGTTTGTGGCAACTTTGAAAAACTTCCCTCAAGGTGTGTCTGAATTATCCTGTTCACAAGAATGGGACATACGTACGGACAACCCAAAAACATAATGCCTCCGGTCACGGCTATCTGATGATGTGGACGCATGAACAACCAGTCAAATATTAGCAACACATTTCAGATTTGGGCCACTTTTGCCTGCAGTGTGAACATAGCCGTACAGTCCTCCTTTACTCAGCTGTCATGTTGGTAGCTCTGAGCAAACTCTATTCGCTAAAGAAAACACTGAGATGTAGTTGAAAGCTCTGGAAAAAGCAAGTCATCTGAGTAAAGTTCTTTGTCAAAAAATGATTCCACATGGGTCTGTGTACCAATCGGAAATTAGCAATATTGGAAGTTTGGTGTTAGTTGGTGTTTTTTATTGCCACTGTCAATCAAATCAGGCTGCATTTAACAATTATTTTCATAACTGCTTACAATAAATATTAAACTCTGTGATTTTGGAAGCTTCCTTTGGTAAAAAGCCACCTCCACTGTCCAGTAATTCATCATTCCTCTACTTAGTATAAAAGACATAGTCCTCCCAATTGCTTCCATAAAATTGCCAAACTTTCAAAATTTACAATTTACTTTTAGTCTTGAGCTGCATCAAGTTCTTATTTTCTTGCTCATGATCATTTTCTCACCTCTCTCACCTGCAGACCTGATTTCTCACCTTTTACCGGCTCCACATGGCTGACTTTAGCGTCTGTGTTTTCTCTTCAAGCTGCTGAAGGTAAATACAGGAGCAGGGGATTGCAGCTCTGGGTGCTCCTGACATTACTGCTTGCCTCAGGCCACTGAGCATGACAATTTAATACTCTGAAATAAATGCTCATCTATTGAACTGCTTTAAAGCGTCAAGGTGGGCAAAAAGACAGCCTTCCATAAATGTGCTTTATTCCTTTATTGCTAAAAACGCTCAATGAAATGAAGTTTATTGTGAGCTTGCATGGCATCAAAACTACAGGAGTCTTACCCAGAGGCAGTTTTAAAAACGATGGAACTTCTCGCAGGTAGCGAACGGTGATGGTGACCTCATCTCCGGCGGTGCGCAAGAGGTGAACCTGACAGGAGCCAGAGAGGGATAGAGAGATTTAGAATGAGATAGATAGCGCGAGAGAGAGAGAACGATTGTGAGTGATGCAGCCAGATAAAATTTAATCTCACAAAAATGAAAACAAGCCACATTCATGCCAAGCTGCACACAGCCTGAGCAAACAAAATACACCAGGGGATGAGTGAAGAATATGTAAGTTAAAGCTTGACAGAAGCAGCTTCACTTAAATCATCTAACTTGGAACTTGATGGCCGGCGTTTCTTTAATGAGAGGCGGCAGCAAAGCGACAGCTCACACTACAAAGTAATTAGACTCTGTGAATGTCTGATTATTTGATGTCTAAGTGATATAAAACACGTCCTCAAAGATGTCAAGTCAAAATTTCAAAGAGGCCTTCAAGTAAGGTTAGATTTAAAGAATGAAATATTAAATCTATCTCTCATGCATCTTGGAGAAGAGAGGAAATACATGAGCAAATGAGTCACCTGACTGTCACATTCAATGTGCAAGGTCACTTCTACATACCCTAAATGCACATCTGCTATCAGATCCCTCACTATCCTCTTGTGAACATTGTACGTTAGCCCTTGTAACTTTAGCCTGAGCATCTGTCATTGCTGCGAGTGTGACAGCCTGCCATTAAAAGCGCTGGATTTTGTTCTGAAGAGAAGCTGCTCATTATGTGTTTTGATGCTCTGGAGGTGAATATAGTGAACAGCTGTTTGGGGCTGCATGAGAAGACACAGCTGACAGACATGGGAAAAGTGTATGCTTGTGTGTGTGTGTGTATGTGTGTGTGGGAGAATGGGGATGATGGCTGAGAATAAAGGACATTTTTAACAAGGAGAAAAGCTACGTTTAAAAGAGAAATGGAGCCCCCCCCATGTATTAATATGCTGCCAAGTATTAGCACCCTAAATTTCTGTGCAGCTTTTGTTACCGATCTACTCTTTAATTTTTTAAGTCTGTCAGAGGGTAAACCAAAACAGCCTCCTGCCAAGATGACAACCCAGATTGTTGAGGTGCACCCCCATGTTGATAGCTTCTGGAAGTTGGTGTTAAACCTGGGAGAATGATGGAAACAGCAATGGATGGGTGAAGCAGGGAGTTGGCTTTTTACAACTGTTAATGAAATATATACTCACAACTTCCTCATGAGTGCACGGCTCTACATTTATGCCATTGACCTAAAAAACCAACAGAGAGAGTAGAAAAGCAAAAAGTATTATAAAGTGAAGAAAGTGTGTAATTTAGCAACTTTATGCTCTTTTGCTGCAGGAACAGGGCCAGAGGGGAGGCCAGGGGTGGAGTATGATTGGCAGCCCCTGGTACCCCCCCCTACCAGAGTCACAAGATGGTAGGTAGCTTGCTTGTTAGTATCATGGATGGATTTGGGAAGTGACTTAACTTTTTTTGTTTGACAGCCACTCAAACTACCCCATGGAGATGCAAAACAATCATTAACAGACACACACAAACAAACCTTTAAGAGACAGAAAAACAGAACAATCACAAAGAAGTGCACAATATTCACAACACAAAGACACCCAAAAGATCACAAAGAGACACAACACAGTCTCAAGGAGACACAAAACCAGCATACCACAAAGACACAACCATTTTTTAGAGACACAAAGCAATCACACCACAAGAAATACACTAAACAACAAAACAAGACAAAAGAGACACAAAACAACCAGACCACAAAGACTCAAAGTGACCACACCACAAAGACACAGACCAACCGCAAAGACNGACACATAACGTCCACAAAGACTCAAAAAGACAACATCACAGAGGCACAATAGACCACAGAAAAGACACATAAAACAACCACAGAGATGCAAAATGGCCACATTAGAAAACAAATAAAAAGCACAAAGAGATGCAAAACAACCACAGGTCAAGGACACAAAACAGACACAAAAACAACCACAAAGAGATGAAAAAACAACCACACTACAATAAACACATAAAATTACCACAGACACAAAGCAACACAAAGCGACAACACCAAACAACCACAGACACACATGACGACCACAAAGAGACACAACGCAGCCACAGAGGTGCCAAACGACCATACAAGACCACAAAAGAAATAAACAATCATACTGACAGAACACATAAGAAAGACATTCAAAACAACCACAACACAAAGACACAAAACAACCACAAAGAGAAGAAACTACCACAGAGGGACACAATTTAACCAAATCACAAGACGCACAAAATGGCCAGAAAAACAACCACACTGTAACACCCTATGACCACAAAGACACAAAAAACCCACAACACAAAGAGATGCAAAATGTCCACACCACAAAGACAAAAAAGACCACAAAAAGCACTAAACAAACACACTACCACAGTCACACAAACAACCCACCTCAAAGACACACACAAAATGACCAATCCTCAGAGACAAAAAAATCACCACACCAGAGATGCAAAATGACCACAAAGACAAACACAATAAAAACACACAAATTACCAGAGATGCAAAACAATTACAAAGAGAAACAACACTACCACACACACACACACACACACACACACACACACACACACACACACACACACCAAAGAGACACAAAACAACCTCACTATAGAGACTTCCACATGTCTGTGTCTAGGGGCCCATTGTCTTATAATCTGTCCATGGCTGTGGGCTTTAGCAGCTATACACTGATATAATTTTATATTAAAACAGAAATTTTCTAAACCATCCCCACCTGATCTGCTGCTTCGCCTCTCATGGCTGAAAAGTATGCAAAAAGATGCAATATTCTGCAGTCTGACAATATAAAGTCATTGCAAATAAATATGAAACAGTGGTGATCCAAAGGTGCAAGCAATAGCAATTCAATTCATAATATCATTCATATTAACTTCCAATATGAGTGTTAATATTGCTTGGCTGTCCAATGAATCTACTTGATATTCTAGATAAACAGCACACCCAATAAATCTGCCAGACAGATTCAAATTAACTGTTTAAATGATGAAATGAATATCATTACTAAATACTAAACACTTTGACGTTTTGATGAATATTCTGATGAGCAGAAACTATTATATGTTGGTGAACTTACGATAAATCGACCGCAGAATCCGACAATGAAATATTTGATTAGCTTAATGGAAACTGTGTCTTATGATTCAAGAAGAATATCTATGATCACAATATTATGTCTTCACACGAGCAAAGAGACATTAAAAGACTCATTTGATTGAAGTTCAAACTTCAAAAATATGCTCTTCTCATTTCCTTAATAAAAAAATACACTCAGCCAAAACAGAAGAGGACTGAAATTAAAATGCTACAAGTTGCCACTCTTGGCAGTGACCTGAATCAACCTCGAAGCAAATAAGTCATGAACCGATGTACCAACCTGCAACACAGCGTCCCCAACGAACAGCTTCCCCGTCTGATCGGCTGCAGGCGTCAGTTGTCAAGTGTCAGAGGTTAATGAAAACATTAGAAAATAATTGCTCATTTCATACATGGTAATGTGGTGGAAATAGCAATCAGTGTCTCTGTCTGTCTAATCTCTGGCAACGTCCTACAGCTCAGAGAAAGAACACAGGAAAGCATGAAATTTGAAACTAATCAGGATATAAACTCATTTGCAGCGGCACGGAAGGAAACAATGAAAGCTCTGTTGTGAAAAGATTTGTAAAGCTCTGTGAAAAGGGCTCTTAACGTCCCCGGGGATATGAAGACATGATTCTCTCATATCTAAAAAAGGTATTAAGAGGGATGTGGGCAAAAAGACAAATTACAGGGAAATGATTCACTCACATTGTGCTGTGATATTGCATCCTAACAGGATAGTCAGAGGTCATCAGTTCTTACAATTTTCCTGACAAGCATGAGTGAAGTATTTTCTCCTCCATCTTGCTAACAGCATGGGTGCATTACTCTTCCAATCTGGAGACTGTTTACTTCCTGTCAGTGTTTCTTTTCACACTTTTTTTTTTAACAACTTCTCTTTTCCTTTTTATTTCAAGCAAACTGTTCCCTCCTTGAAAAGTTTTTACTTTTTGACTTAGTGTCTGCCAGTAGGAGTACATAAACAGTCCAATCACTAGAACTAGTTTTAAAGGAATATCAAGTCAACATTTTGGGGGAAAAAAGATTATTTGATTTCTTTCTGAGCATTAGAACGGAGGATCGATACTAATCTCATGTCATGGAGCTGGAGTCAGGATATGTTCAGCCAAACTTAGCACAAAGACTAGAAACACACAAAAAAAAAACAACACCTCTTAAGTTGACATAGGAACACATGTATCCTGTTCATTTAATTAAACTTCACTGGTTTGTAGGGGTGTGCTTGTTCACAATAATACCAGAATATCATATGAAAAATTGACATTGTGATACCCATAATATTTCGACTTGTTGACATGTTGCAACATCATGGTACAACAGGAACAACAAGCATGGCTGAAAGCGAAATTATTACTGACTCCATGGTGGTTTCAAAAAAGAGGAGCAGCTCCAGCAGTATGGGAGAAATTGAGGCGTCATTAGGCCAGGTTGCCTGAATGTTTTATTAACAGCCCCGGACTTCTCAGACTCTTTTAGCGAGTTACCACTCAGAGGGAACTCAGTCAGCAGCTCCTCTGGCAGCATCAAAACGTCTCTCCCTCTCCTCACTCACTGTGCACACACTCGGTGTTGTCAAGTGATTAAACTACATATATGTGAATGTGCGATAGTTATGGTAGCATAACAGCCTGTCACAGGTTACAGAGTTATGATTACAGGAGTAATGACAGAGCATAAAGGTCCAGGTAGAAAAAAAACCCATTTAATTATTTAGGATTTTGCTAAAAGAGAAGGAAATCATCTGCTGATTTATATATATATATATATATATATATATATATATANGAGCAGCGGCTCTACTCCGAGCTCCCTCCGGATGTCCGAGCTCCTCACCCTATGTCTAAGGCTGAGACCTTCGATGAAGCGGACCACTTTATATATATATAATATATATATATATATACATATACATATATATATATATACACATACATATATATATATATAGTATTTGGGAGCTGTTTAAATGTGTAATTTCTGGTAGATTTTACTTTGTTGAACAACTAATATTGTATACAGAATCTGAATCTCACTATGAGTTAATGTTGTTGTTTACAGACTAAAGAAATAAGAGAGATCATTTTAGTTTTTACTGAATATTTGAAGGTAAACTGTTACGTTGCCATGTAACACTATATCACTTATTTTGTTGAGATTCAATTTCTTAAATTTCATTTTATTTTTAACTAATTTGTCTAAATAATATTGTGATATTATTTTAGGGACATATCGCCCACCCCTACTTGCTTGTAGGGTTGCAGCAATATATTGGTTTCAAGTTATACTGTGATATAACAGCTGAAGGTTATTATACGGTGTACATTTGTTATCTATTGAAAAAAAATTCAACTGGATGAAGAATCTCCCCTAATTTTAGCTATTTTCTAAAGGGAGGTTATTCCTGTAAGGGTCATTCTGATTGGTAATAATGTAAATTCTGTAATACTGTTATACCGCAATATTTTCTTAAACAGTTATTGTACCATGAAAATCTCACTTTGTTGCAACCCTACTGGCACACCAGTGGGCCAATCATTACAAACACATGCTGTGGAGTCAAAAGTTTCCAAAGGCACCACAGTTGGCTGCAGTGATTGTGTGCACGGTTGCCAGGATTGGGACTCTCATTTACCAAACAGTACAATCACAAGTTTGCTGATCTTACATTCATGTTAATGTGCAGGTTAAAGGGATATTTTTCAGGTTCATACTTGTATTTATGGTTTCTAGTTTAACATGTTCATAAGCTTTAATGGCCAAACTAGAATTACCACTACCTAGTTTTAAGCCACCACCATCCAATCAAGTTTCATGTCTGTCCAGACTCTTATGAAGCCATGACAATAAATAATGCTTTAAATATGAATGCTGTACAAGAAAGCTACAAATTCTAAAAACGTGGATGCTTCACACACACAACTTCAATCCAGCAGCAATGAAGAGCTTTTCAATCAACACCTATTCAAGATTAGGGTCACCAATTCAGTATCTGACCCAGTGTCTCCCCATCTGTTACTAAGTTATGGCATTGAATAATGGCTAGAAGAGTGTTTTAGCATAACATAATGATGTTACAGCAAAGTTGACCTTTAACCGTTTGGATATAAAATGTCATCACTACATAATTTTATCCTATTAGACATTTAGGTGAAATTTTTCCATAATACGCTTATACATTCTTGAGTTATGGCCAAAAACATGTTTATGGAGGTCACAGTGACCTTTAAACACTAAATTCTAATCAGTGAACCCTTGAGTCCAAGTGGACGTTTGTGTCAAATTTGAGGAAATTCCCTAAAGGCCTTCTTGAGATATCACATTCACAAGAATGAGATATATGTACCGTTGTGGTGACCTTTAACTACTACATTCTAACCAGTTCATCCATAAATCCAAATGGACGTTTGTGCCAAATTTGAAGAAATTCCCCCCAGATGTTCTTGAAATTTCATTTTCACTAGAGATTTGACGGACTAGGTCACTTTATCATTTCACCCTATTAGATATTTGTGTGATATTTGTCATAGTATGTGTATAAAGTCCCGAATTTGGCCAAAAAAAACTTTTTTTTGTAAAATGAAAGTCTAATCAGTTCATCCTTGAGTCCATCTGGACATTTGTGACAAATCTGAGGAAATTCCCTCAAGACATTTTTGAAATATCAAGTTCTTGAGAAGGAGACAGATGGACAGACAAACGGATATATGTTATATGTTAATTGCAGTAGGGTGCCTGGAGCAGATGACCATATAAAGAAATCAGTCAAGAGTTGACTTCATCTTATGTCCCGTTTATACGACAACGATTTCAACTGACAACGGTAAACTTTAGTTGCGTTTTGGCCAATCGTTTACACGACAGCGATGTTTTGGGTGCCTGAAAACGCAACGTTTTGAAAACGGGTTCCAGAGTGCAATTTTTTGGAAACGGCACCATCTCCATTGTCATGTAAACTTGCTATATGCATTTCCTCTGAAAAGGGAGACTGTTCCCACATGTGCATTACGCTTCCAGTCACTAGGCATGCATGAGAAAGTCGACCATCGCAACAACAATCAGACTCCCAAGCTCTGTTTGTGCTGCTTACCCTATTGAATTTATCAACGCTTCCCCATCATAGTGTAGATTTACTGTAGCAACTCCACCTCATCGTCCGTCCAGACAAACGTTCGTGCGGTTGCCATTTTATTTGTTTATACATCGCCGCTCTGTAGAAGGAAGCGTATGTGCCCATTACGAAGTCACACCGGCAACTACTGGCCTGGCATGTATACTACAGTGTTTCTGGTCATTTTTGCAGATCCGTGTGCACGGCGATAGTTATCAAAACGCTGTCGTCTAAACACAGAACTTTTTTAAAAACGAAAATGAGAAACGATTCTGTTTTCAGTGGATCGTTTTCGTGTAAACATGGTCTTATCTTGAACGTAGAAAAAAAAAAACCATTAGGAACTTAGGGTCTTTATGCTAAGCTTGGCTAAACACCTCCTGACTCCAGCTCTATATTAAAGTAGCATAAAGTGGCACAGATTTTACGCATGAAGTCCAGTTTACTCATCGTAAAAAATACTGCTCAGCATGTGCAGTTGTATATCGTCTGTAGCTCTGGAGAGAGCTTCCTAAAGTCTGAGAAAATAACCCTGATAATGTCATCAGGGTCTGGAGACTACAAATCTATAGCAGAAAGTCTGCATAACAAACTAGGGTTTGAGAGATGTGAGCATTTACCAAGAAAGGGAGGCCCACAAGAAGATGGTTCTGTGTTTGAATAAAAGGAGAAGCAGGCTCTGACAATTCTGACTGGACTATTGTATTCTCTCACAAATGTTCCCAATTTGGAGGAAATGTAATTATGAATTGCTGGGGTACCCTCTTTAAAACTGCAGTTTATAGCAGAATCATCATCTCACTTTCTTGGAAAGAATGCAAAATTGCATGTTAAAATCTTGAACTATTCCGCTCCGTCCCAAATTTAACCAATCTCTTCACTCCTCTGACACTTCCTCTCTTTGATTTTCTCTTTGATTATGAGCTAACCCAGAGCTTATCTCTACAAGAAATTATTGATGCTCTCAAAATGCTTAAAGTTTCATAGTCAACTTAAATGTCACCTGTAAAATAACCAGTGTCTCTTTCTAATTTCATTAACATTTCCATAATCAACGTGATTAATGACATTTAACACTGCATTGAAAACCATTTTCAAGTCCACATTGCAGTAGTGAAATACAACACCTTCTTACCTACTTGATCTTTAAAAATCTTTGAAATAACCACGGGCACGTTGTGCTCTGCGCCTCCCTGAAAAGCAAGAGAGAGAGATGAAGATGAACGTTGTTCAGTTTCACTGGTGATATTTGCTGCCAAAACTACTTTCTAAGACAAACAGTCATCTCTGCAACCCAAAGCCTTTGTCATTTCCACTTAAGTCTCTCCATAATCAAAACTTTAGTGCTTACTTTGATGCTTAAGCCCAGACCGCCAGTCGCTTGTCTTCTCAGTACAACAGTTCTGTGCTTTAGAAAATGGGAGTTTCTTATTGGCAATAGGATATTGTGAACATTGAAACAGTATTCTGGAGTCATGCAGTATGAATTACAATGCAAGTCTGGAGCCCTCGGGCGCACTTACATTTACTTGGGATTCACTTCCACTTGTGCAAACCACATCCAGCTTCTGTATGGTTAATACCTCTTTGGTCAATTTCAGGCAGACATCATAGGTATTGTTGGTCTCCTCATTGTACAGCAAAGCAATTCCAGATTTTGTCTGTTGGAATTGAGAAGAGCATTGACATTTTGCCAAGCAGAGCAATTATGTTCACAATGAACATTTTAATCCTCTTTCCTCAATATGTCATTTGTGTACCCAATTCTTCTGGTCTAGTTTTGGGTTAATTGGTTTTACTCAACATTTTAAAGCATGAACCTTTGTGTAATAGAAAAAAAAACGATTGCATGCTTTGATTTTCACATCTTTACCTTATAAAAAAAAGAATACACAAAAGTTCAGGAAATGGCACTCAACACTTAGAAGACAGAAATGACAACAACAGTCGATTCAGATAAAAGAACACAGTGGTGGTATAAAGTGTGACATGTGTGCTATCTCTGAGTAGGTGAAGATTCCACAGATACACATAATAGAGGGAAGTTTAATCCCACCCTCGAATTTCATGAATTATTCTCTGATCTATCATTGCTCTGTCTCTATCTGCAAACACCTAAAGTCACAACCAAACCCTTGAGCAGCTCTAATAAATAAGAAATAACCTGAACTTTTTTGTCTAGAGATTAAGACTGCCAGCTGGAGTTTTTTCAAGTTCTACAATGCCCTTTGTCACTAAAGCTCAGTGAATCCTAACCTTTTTCTGTCTAATGTACCCCACGCTCTTATCAGATGAGCTTAAGTCTGTATCATCAAGGCGACATGACCTGGTCCTAATGTGTTTTTTCTGAACTGAATTTAAACTGGATTTTATTTGCACATCTTATTCCGAAAATTCAAACCAGGGCTCAGTATAAAGGCCTTTTAAAGTTTTGATCCCACAACTGACCCAAACAAGGTGTAGATCTTTGAGGACTACTTGACAAAGTTTGCATTTGTACATTTACAACCCAATCGCCAGACTAAATGCTGGCATTATACATTTCTGCAAACCATGGATATGTTACTTTTTTACATTATTATGTAGCAGATACCTTCAAAATCTACATTTCTTTACCTTTCAGTAAGGCTGTTGTTAATGCGTAGGTTTCAGCACATAAGCCACTTGGTTATGGTTAGGCAGCAATTATATTTCAGCTTAAAATAGCGGGTTTTGGTGGCACTATTCCTACTGGAAACACAGCAAAAAACAACCACTTCTTGTGTCACTATTCTGGCTGGAAACAGGGATTTCTCAGTAACAAGCAACCCCTTGTCGTGGCCCTGTCTCCAGTGGAAAAACAGCAGCGGGTTGCTAAGAACGCCCATGTTTGGTGGCTAAAAAGCTGCTGAAAATGCAGCGAAGACTTGCTGAGAAGAAAAACGGTTTTGCTGTTCGTGGTTCTCAAACTGTGGTCTGAAGCTTGGCAGACATCTCACCTAGCTGTAACGCCATCCACCACCCCCTTCACCTCCCCATGACAAAGACATCTCATACACTACATAACTTTAGAAACATCGATATGATACTTCATATGATACATATGAAATGGACCAATTTGGCATCGGCTGTGGTTTGCAGAAACATACAATGCAAACATCTGATTCTGATGACGGGGCTTACTATTACCATTAACAACTATTCACACACTCTTGTGGTCTTCAGGTTGTAACATCGTAGTCAGGCTGGTGGTTAACATGTCCTGTGCAGTCAGCCTTTGGTGTTTTGGTTTGGTAATTGGTTTAAACCAAATCATAATCTTTTGTGTAGCCATGCTATCAGCGTGGCTTTGCGGAAGGCAATGTCAGTTAGACGGTCTACCATTTTGGTCCAATCTGAAATATCTCAACAATTCTTGGGTGAATAACCAAAGGATTTTGTACAGAGATTCAAGTTTAGTAGGGGTGGGAATCACTGGAGACCCCACGATATGATATCATCATGATACCCAAGTCATGATATAATATTATTGCAATTTTTAACGCTTTGAGATATGCAGAGTATATATATTTTATCTAATAAAATAAGGTTTCTAATCTGTTCATCTCACTTGAATGATTTTTATTGTAGCAAAATAGTAGACTGAGAAAGCAATTGATTGTATTATTCTAGTAAGCTTCCAAAAGTTTGTTTTTGCAATATCAATAATCTATATAATACAGAAATCAATACTTGGTATCTGTGTATTTAAACAACATTGTCACCCAAAATAGATATTATCCTGTGTCGATTCACAAGTTTTGAAAACGCTGAAGGACATGACATGGCACACAACACTTTACTGTTGAAACAGTGAAGGAAATTTTTTCCCTCTGCTTAATCAAAATCCAGCCAAAGGAGTCAATACAATTGATGGATGATCTGACATGTAAACGAATGGGAGGACTACAGCTAATGTTTGATGGAAAAACAATTGCAAGTTGAACAGAAGTGACTTGACTATAGATTACAGAAATGGGTTCATATCCAATTAGTGGACAAAATAAAAGAAACACTCATATAATGCAGTCCAATACACCACCACAAGCAGTGGCCCCAAAAGTTACTATAAACTTGAATCAGCATGTTTTTGAAGTCTCACCTGAAACGAGCCTTAGAACCTTCACATAGATGTGATTTATTGCAATATGTTTCTTTTGTTGTTTCAGTTATTGTATCCACCCGCTCTTTCATTTGATATTGTTGCAGGTTTTACTCTACAGGTTCCCCTTTTGGCTGAACTGTTATCAAAACCCTCCTACGACAGTGTTGACAATAAGCAGTTCTTTATGTAGAGCACCTTACCATTTTACAAGCCTTTTATCAGTGCTTTTCATTTACTTATGAAGACTGTTTCTTTACTATTACATTTTTGGCATTTATGTGGAAGCTATCCACTTGTGGACAGGCATCCTTAAAGACAGTTCTGGGCCTTTGAGATTCTTTTTACATGACTGATTATTTGAAAGAAAGCCAGGGACCGGGAACATCTTTTTTTAACTAGAAAAGCAATTTTAAAAATGCATTTTAGTCACTTTGTGTATTTCAAATAAGTGCGACTGCCTGGACTGTCTTGATTCAACCTTAATGGTGCCAGACTGAAGTACTTATAAGACAGCCTTAAAAGCAGAGCAAGGTAATTAGACAGTGATCAGTAGAAGGACAAAAATGCAAATGTTAATGTAATTTATTGTCCCACCGTTCTTTTGCAGGCAGATTTCTGTAGAATAGCAGATGATTGACCTTTTCATAAATTATGTACTCTTAAGGGGTCAGAGTGGGTGAAAAAGATGGTAATCAGTACATGAATGATGTCAAACAATGCTTTTTTAAGAAACTTTAGAATGAAGGTCGTGTTCTGTTCCTGCAAAACAAGACAGAGTATAAATTAAGGCCTCTGGTCGGGAGCTGGGCAGCACAATTAAGCACTGACCAGTTTCATCTACCACTACGTTTCACAATTAACAGGTAGGGCTGGGCAATATATTGGTATTATATAGATATCATGATATGAGACTAAATACTGTCTTAGATTTTGGATCTTGTAAGTATTGTCTTTATCTGGTAAAGACTGGCTGCATTACAGTAAAGTGTTGTCATTTTCTGAACTTACCAGACTTAACCTAGCTGTTCTATTATTTGCCTTTACCCACTTAGTCATTAAATCCACATTACTCATGATTATTAATCAAAATCAAAAACTAATAGTCAACCCTACAATACTGTCACAATACCAATAAAAGGTATCTGGTCAAAAATATTATACTTGATTTTCTTCATATCGCCCAGACCCATTAACACGTAACAATTACATGACCGGGAAGATCCTAACTTAAACAAAGTTTTATTGCTGTTTTGCCTGGCACTTGGCCAGTTTTAGGTGGTTTGAGGAACATTTTAATCCAAAAACAAGATGGTTGCTTCTCCTGTGTTTGAGATCAGAGTTGCCTTGCATTCAGATATAAACCCTCTGATTGGTCGACAGACTCAAGCCAAGGAATAATGAACAGCGAATGGACAGCTAACAACGACTGTTGTCAACATGGGAAAATGGATAAATAATCACACAGACATTCAGTGTCAGATTGATCATTATGTTATTTTACAAAAAAGACACCACAGATCAAGGCTGGATGACAAAGCTTCTGAAAGGGATATGAACACATTGAAGACCCCGTTAGAATGGCACAAAGGTTAATGTTAGCTTCTGGGCAAAAAACAGTAATCATAGAAGGTCTCCTACATGTAGTGTTCCAGAGATATTTAATGTCAGTAATGTTATGTTGTATACGACAACCTCAACCTCAATTAACTTACAGTACACAGTTTATTCTCAGGTAACTTCACATTAGACATCACAATTATTTTTCATTTGCGCGATCTGACAACCGCATGAGACATTCAACTTGCCCAAACACAGAGTTGACTTGCCCCAGGGAAAGTGAATGTCAAGTTCTGACAATTTTTAACAAGGAGAGACGATGCAGCTATACCAGCAAAACAACCAGGTAATATTGTGGTAGACTTCTTCACAGTCACATGACAGCATTGAGACATTTTTTTACGACACTATCGCCAAAATTCATTATATTGTTACATCCCTAACTAAAAGTGTAATGAACTGTAATGACCTTACCAGTTTTGCCTTGTGGTACAGCAGAGGGTGCTTAAAATTCACTATCTTGACCTAGTGCATTCCCTATTGACCTATCAGTAACTAGGGTATTGTTACTCTATACCTTTAAGATACTGACCAAAAGAAACAAGTACCAAGCAGTATCAAAAAATGTTAAGTCAAGATCACCAGGGATCTGATCCCGGACTGCTGCAACTCCCCTCTTTCTGTTGCTGCCTTCTCCCGAGCCACACTCCTTCTGGCGAATGGTCAGCGTGACATCTGCCTGGTTATCATGAGCTGACGCAGCAGTAGGCTAACAACCAAGACCTTAAACCATCCCAACAAACTCACACCAACATCTAAAAAATTATTTTGTTAAACTTGTTAATAAATGTTGGGTTACATTAGCTGTGTGATGCTAACATAACAGTTAGCCCTGTCAGACTGTGTGCAGCCAAGTGGACTCTCACCAACTGTCCCCAGGTCAGAGATGGCAGTGTTGTCACCTCTTTTCCAATTAAAGTAGCTAGTACTAGCTCCAAAAGTCACTAAAAGTCACCTGATGATGTCATATGCTTTCCAATTAAAGTAGCTAGTACTAGCTCCAAAAGTCACTAAAAGTCACCTGATTATGTCATATGCTTTCCAATTAAAGTAGCTAGTACTAGCTCCAAAAGTGGCTAAAAGTTGGCAGATGATGTCATTCGCTCTCCCATGAAAGTAGCTAGCACTAGCTCCAAAGGTCGCCAGATGATACCATGTGCTCATCTGCATATTGGTGACATCATCACACAGAAATTTGCTTAGCTAGCAACTCTTCTCTTCTGAGATGCTACCAAAACTTTTTAAGTATAACTATACTACATGCCACTCATTCATATTATGAGTATGGAATAAAGTACCCTTTTGGTATTGGTATCACTTTAATAGTGCTGGTATTGGTACTGGTATCGTAATGTTTTAAACAATACTCAGCCCTATCAGTAACCTATTCAAAAATATAAATGGAGGAAGTCACTCGAGAGCAATGCCGAGCTGATCAGACAATCGCGACTCAAAGGCATCTGAGGAGCAGTAGGTGAAATATTTTGGGTTTTACATCAGGGGGTTGGGGCCATTACGCTACATGGGTTACGTTCAAATTAAGCTAATTACATGTTGGTTTGACTTGGTTCAAACGTATCTTTTTTGAAAAAGTGACAGTCCTCATCAACATTTATAGGCTCTACAGTATGACATGCTGCGGTCAGCAGTGCAACGGAGGTTGACAGTGCATCTCCTGGCAACGCCAGCCCTCAGATGTTAGTAACAGCTGCCATGAAAAACGCCCACCCACAGACTTGAAACTTAGACACTGCTTCCTTTTTTTAATGAGAAAAACATGCACAATAGTGGTTGGTATTATATATTATACTTCCTTATCTTCAGTGATAATACATCCAAAATCAATGCTCTATCGTCTTTGCTGGGCAGCTAATTAAAGCAGTGTACTGATGCTGGCTTTGGTGCTTAAATAATGGTGTGTATTATGAGATTTAAAGAATAACATTGCTGGGCTTCATGAATGCAACACATGACTGTACTGACGGGAAGAGCTTTAATGGGATTCCCTAACTAATGGCCTAAAACATCTTATTACCCATGGGTTGAATTTTTGTTTGATTTTAATGTAGTATGAGTGGTTATCGTCATGTGTTTAAGGACGGGGCCCCTCAAGATTGAAATCCATAGTGTGGGAAAAATGCATGAGAAGTGGAAACGGATGTCCCCCCAAAAAAGGTAGCAGCTCTTGGGCTTATCATGTACCAGCCCTGCGCTTCTGCCAGCTTGTTCATGTGTGACTGTGTGCAGGCATGTAAGACCACAAAGCATATTCTGGAGACTATGGTGCTGTCTTGCAACCTCGTCTCATTTGCGTGGATTGAAAACAATAGAGGGAATGAAAGCCGCCTTGTGGGACACCTGTACATAAAACAATCTCGTTAAGCCACCACGCTGGTCGCATATTCTCCTTAGGCAGTCTGTCAGAAATTCTTTAATCCACTGGAAAAGAAAAACACCTTCAACATTCAAATCACACAGCCACTGCAGAAGCAAATGTATTTGCAATATATTCAAAGCTGAATTGAGCTAAAATCGTGTGACAGCATATCATATTCATCATGCTGACTGTGGTCAAATTGTGTCCTCTTTTCCCTTAAATCCTGCCAGCCAAACTGTGGGGGGGGGGGGGGGTGAAGCTAACAACCTAACGCAGTCCAGTACAACAGCTCTGCATTAAATTCATTTCTGTGTTTGTGAAGCTTAAAATGTCCATGTTTTGTTGTTTTAAAGGCAGTAGTCTTTGATGAATCCTCTGGTAAGGTCAGATTAGTTTCAGAGGACTGTGAGACCCGAGCTGCTATATTTACAAAGTGCTGTGATGAAGTGACCTTTGACTGATGAATATTCTTAATGGCAGCCTGGCCTGTTAAGAGGTGCAACAAGCTATAATTGAAACACAGCCTTTTTATCTCTGCACTTAAAATATTCACTGGTTGCTGGTATCTGAGAATTGACCCCCGACCCAGTCTGTGCCAGGTCTCATTTAGCCGAGTCTAGTCTGATCTATTTGGGTTGACTGTATTGTAGTCCGAGTCTAATTACACTCAGGTCTAGTGATGGGCAGACCGATTCTTTTCACAGTATGGGTTACATCAAATCGATACATGTAAATATATCGGGTTTTTACAAAGTATAGTGTCAGTTCCTCTGTGACATTCCATTATAGTATATGCAGGTTATAAAACTAGTGCTCCCCACCCCAAACAACTTCTCTTAAATGCATTACCAGTCATCATGTATAAGTTTACATTATTAAAGATAGAATATTCGGGGCGTTGGTGGCTTAGTGGTAGAGCACTCCCTCTCTCTCTCCCCCTTTCACACTTGTCTGTCCTATCAAATAAAGGCTAAAAAATGCCCCAAAAAATATCTTTAACAAAAAAAAAAAAAAAAAGATAGAATATTCATTGTAATACAGTGTTTCAGCATCCCACTTGTATGTATTGGTAGGCAATGTAAGCTCAATTGGATGTTACAGAAACGTCACGGACCAATGATCCGTCATTTTTTGAGGGGCAAGTAGAAGACATCCCAGTGTGTCTGTGTCTTCATGTCGCCCATATTTGTGCATGTTTTCTGAAAGCTTACAGATATGAAGAAACTAAGCAGTACCACCAGAGATCATGGAGGCAGCGTAGCTTAGTTCAAGCAGGACATGACCAAAGGACACGACAAAGACATTTTAAAAATGGCATACTGAAACAAATGGGGCATATCGTGAAAGGAATTCTCCGTCTACACATTACATTCCCCCAATCCCAAATGGATCCCTTACAGACTCGTTGACTCAAGCCCTAAGCCCTTACAGACCTAGGACCAATTCCATTTCTTCCCCTCAGCCCTTGTCTTGGCCCTTCCCCTTGGTTTTGCGCGTTCATGTGAGGGGAAGTGGTGACCCAACTTGACCCAATTCTCCATCAGGTTAGCTCTTAACCTGACGGAGAATTGGGTCAGGTTAGCTCTTAACCTGACAGAGAATTGGGACACCACTTCCCCCCAGAAATGGAATTGGTCCTAGCTTAGGGCTTGAGTCAACAAGTCAGTAAGGGATCCATTTGGGATTGGGGGAATGTATTTAATGACCTCACAGACTAACACCGTCTACAAAGCTGCTTCCATTAAGAGTTTCAACATTACGTCTTCCTCCACCATCGTCATTTTTGTTGTTATCAGAAACTTTTGACTCCGCCCTCTGGTGCCATCTAATCAATGAATCTATGCAAGATACTGGACGCATGAAAGTATGAGGACAGTGACGGTTACAACATTTGAAAAGAATATATCGTTTTTTGTACGTGAAGGGGGTATGACCCAAAGTCAAAGGCTTAACGTAAAGTAAATTGTGAGTCATTGGTTTTCAAGTCAAGTATATTTTACAA
Source organism: Epinephelus moara (assembly GCF_006386435.1). Taxonomy (NCBI): domain Eukaryota; kingdom Metazoa; phylum Chordata; class Actinopteri; order Perciformes; family Serranidae; genus Epinephelus; species Epinephelus moara. The sequence continues at coordinate 28,872,092 of NC_065519.1, read as the reverse complement.
TTTTGTCAGAACAATTTTAAAGTGACTCTTCATTTCTGACTTCAGTCCCAGTCATGTGACTCTAGTGCACACATGTGGATCCAATCTGTAGCTATGGTCACCTACAGCACAGTGTCCAAGGTCTTCACCACACTAATTCCAGCCAGACATCAAAAGCTAGATACTATGTTCGTCCAACACATTTCATGACTTTAAAGTATTGAAATTCTATTACGTTTTCTAAAGTTCACCACCATTATCCCTGCTTTTACCCTTTTGGGTACACGATATCCTCAAGAAAAGGAAACAGTTTGGTGAATATCACCATTTATTTAGCGAGTTGTGTCTGGATGATGAGCGCCTCCAGTCCTACTTTCGGCTAAACAGGTGTCAGTTCGAGCATCTTCAGCTCCAAGCATGTGCTCTCTGGTGCTTATTGCTATACTGAGGTATAGAGGGATTGTATAGCTCCTTGTAATTATACACAGTCAGGATGAACCGTTCGTCGTCGCACTGCATTGCCATTGTGTTTACACAATTTACCTCAGCTACTCTCAACAACAAAACATGAATGAAGTTGACGTGATAGCAAAGCCCGCCTCTTGCTTGATTCCATGGATTTGATTGGCTGCCTGGGCCAAGTAAGACGATGACGAAATGGTGCCACTGGTGCCTGACGCCCAAAAGTTCAGATTATTTCAACTTTCAGCATCTACAAACTCGTGTCTAAAAAGACGCCAGAAAAAGAACGCGTGTCTAAAAAGACGCCACAAAGACGCCTGTCATAAAAAATGCTTGAAAACCAGTCAGATGCACCGTATCATAGGGAATCAATTGTTTTACTGGCGTCTCGTTTCTAGCGCTCCTTGTAGGTGTGATCGCCCCCTTACAGAGGGTGTAATATTGTTGGGTTTGTAAGGTCACAAAATCCTCAGTAGAATAGAAGATAAATAGAAGAATATGTACAATACTGAAGGAAAATCAAAGCTACACTTAAACAAAGTTGTCTGTATACATTATAGATGGTGAAAGCATGAATTGTGCCAGAGGGTGAACATGTATAGTTAATCCATTTAGTTGGAGGGTATCTCCACACACAGCAGGTGAGCAAACTCAGCATCAGTTAGACGCATTGCATCAGCTTTCATTTGATACCTGCATTTCACTCCAACACAACAATGTCAATTAACAACAACTGCAAGTAATACGAAGAATAAGAAGAAAAAAAATAAGAAATATTCAAAGAAGATAAAAGATTGCAATTAACAATTCTGATGTTCGCACTGCTAATTTAAAGACGTGCATCTAATCAATCAGCTTAAAGGTTTTGTTTGTAGTTCTGTTTTTTAAAAAGATGAATAAATCTCAGTAGGGGTTGCTGAATGAGTTAAAGAACAGACAGAACTCAAAGCACACCTGCTGTGGAGATTTGTGCACTGACAAAGACAGGAGAAGGTCGAGGCTGGGTTTTGTTGACGTTGAAGGATCTCCTAAACATACTGAGTTCACACTCTCAGTCCTCTGTGAATCAGAGTGCAATTTGACCTGACAGTTGGTGATTAGCCAGATTTGTCACACTGGCTAGAGGAGTGCTTATAACCATGTCGGCAGTGAAGATCACATCAGTGGTGTGTCTGCAGAGGCTCTGTTTAGTCTTGTACTAAACGACAGACCAGGTACATACGTATAGCAAAGAAGGTTATATAACATAATAAGATGGACACAAGAGGATAAGGATGGGGGTAAAAATCGATACAACATAGTATCGCGATATTTTGTGTAGCAATACTGTATTGATATGACATGATTTGCAAGCAGCATCATATGATAATAAATACTCTTGCAACATTACAAACATGAGTGCTAACCTCACACACCACCATCCAGAGATAGCGTTAGCCACTGACAGCCAAGTTAATGCTAAACCCACTACGCCTTAAAATCAACCAACACTGGACACACTCAGCTTGACAAAACTACCCTCCAACTCTAAAAGAGCTAAGAAAATAACAGTCCATCACCTCCTTCATGTGCAAAGATCTGCCTCCACACAGTGTTGTTGAAAACTAAGGCTTTTGTTACCTGCTAAAAACACTGGAACCCAGGTATGTGACTCTGTCTCAATGTTTTTTCACCAACACATCCGTACCCAAGCTCTACAGAGATGTGAAGCATAAAGCTGAGGAATCTTTGAGTACAGCAGGAACAGTGGCATTAACTTGTGATGCCTGGACTTCAAGGTCAGTGGATTCATATGTGACTATAATAGCACATTATCTCACAGAGAACTGGCGACTGCTGTCTCACATTCTTTAAACCAGAGCAGTATACCAAAGTCACACTGGAGCAAACATTGCAGACCTCCTGCAAAATGCAGCACAAGAATGGGGGACTGTGGTTGAAACAGGCGATGCTTCTAACATAGGTGCTGCCATTCAATTAGCGGGATACCTGCTTGTGAAGTGTTTCGCTCACATGCTTAATCTGGCCTCACAGCAGGCGTTAAATCTGCCAACAGTTCAGTTTGTCAGGTGCATGCAGCATTTATGACAGGTTTTATGACAGTGTCGGTCAGTCTGTCTGCTTTACATCACGTTTTTTTGCAGTAAAAACGGTCAGTGGCGCCGCCAGCCGGAATCCTGTACGCACTGTGCGCACAATTTTTTTTGAAGGTGTGAAAAAAATAAATATTTTAAAGGTTTTTTTTTTATTATTGTTTTTGGGGAGGGGATAATAAAGATGCTGGTTTGTAATAGGCTAAACATGCTGAGTCCACTTATTTTTTAAGTCATGCTGGTTTGTAATAGGCTAAACATGCTGAGTCCACTTATTTTTTAAGCCAATTAATTGAAGCCTAACATAAAGGCCAATGATTGTCATTTACGTCATCTGTCACTAAGTGATTTTGAATTCTGGCGCTATATTCTTCTTCTACACTACGTAGCCTACCGCCTATGTGGTGATTACGGTTCGGTCCGGTAATGTTATAGAAATGTCGAAAAGACAGTTGAGCCTTTTCCAGGCATTTGAAAGAAAAAGAACTAAGCCTGCTACTATTACAAACACACAGAGCAGCGAGAATGAAGGCGCTAGCAGCAGTCAGGCAGGACGGGAAGATGAGGTAGCTAGCTATGCTGCTAGCTCTTCTGCCTCTTTGGCGATTGCAGCCGCCGCCAGTGCAGACCCAAGCCCCGAGCCCGCCGAGGACACACAGCAGCAGCAAATGGTGGTGAGTGCTGCTGCATATGAAGATGACCTTGGCTGTGTTAAGGCTGATGAACTCAAAACGGCATCTGACTCTGTTAAACTGAAAGCGATACAGTCAAGATTCAAGCCTCCCAGAGGGTGGGTGCCCCCAGCTAGAGTCATATGTGGGAAGCAGCGGAAAATACCGGAGGAGTTTTTTGATGAGAGCATTTACCCCACTCTGCGTTACAGCAAAGGCATTGATGGCGTTTTTTGTGTAGCTTGCATGCTTTTCTCATCGGGAGACATGGTTCTGAGAACGAAGCCACTTACTGACTGGAGTAGTGCAAAAAAAATAGTTTCCAGACACATGTCAACTCCAGCGCACAGTAGTGCCCAACTGCGTGCAGGTGAATTTGTTGATGTTGCTTTAGGAAAGAGCCAGTCTATCTATTCTAAGTTAGATCGCTCACATGAACAAGCAGTAGAACGCACTAAACATGGGCTGAAAGCAGCCATTGATCTAATCGCTGTTTGTGGACAGCAAAACCTACCCATTCGTGGCCACACTGATGAGCGCAGTAATTTCCAGGTGCTTCTGAACTACCGTGCTACAGGAGATGAGAAACTGAAAGAGTATCTCGAAAATGCACCAAGCAATGCCAAATACTTCAGTCATCAGATCCAGAACGAGTTGATTTAGCTGTGTGGGAAACAGATTCAAGACACAATTCTGAACAAATGCAGGGATGCAGAGTGGTTCTCCCTTTCGCTCTTGTAGTGAGATATGTGGACGGTGTTAACTGCAGCTACTCTGTGCGCGAGGACTTTTTGGGATTTTTTTCTACTGCTGACACTACAGGCGAGACCTTAACCCAACTCCTGCTGGACCGTTTAAGAAAATTGGATCTGGACCCTGCTCATATTGTTGGACAGGGGTATGACAGGGCTGGGAATGTCAGTGGAAAGGTGCGAGGCGTCCAGGCGCGCATCAGAGAACAGTATCCCGCGGCAGTGTATGTGTACTGCAGAAATCATGCGCTAAACCTAGCCATTGTGCACTCTACAAAAATCCCTGTTGTCCGCAACACTCTGAATACAGCTCAAGAGTTAGTGAGCTTCATTACAGCCTCCCCAAAGCGCCTGCAGTGTTTGCTGAGCAACAGTAACAGTAAAAAACGCCTTCAGAAGTTTTCAGACACACGCTGGTCTCAGCATGATATGTGCCTGTCTACAGTAATCGAAAACTACGAGGACGTGTTAACCACACTGGCTGAGCTGAAAATGGACTCTGACGCCAAGTGCAGCTCCACCGCATCCTCGCTCACTCGGGCCATGGAGACATTTGAGTTCATCGTCTGCCTCATCAGCACGCGGGAGCTTCTTCACTGCCTAACACCACTGAGCAATGGGCTACAGAACCCAAAATGTGAACTGCCTATGGCTGCGCAAATGGCCACAGATCTCGTGACAGTGCTTGAGAGAAAAAGAGATGACTCCACATACGGCAAAATATGGGAAAAAGCATGCTCACTGGCTGCGCTTGTTGAAGTCGTCCCATCATTGCCTCGCATCACCAAAAAACAAGCTCAAAGGTCTAACACACCTGCAGAAAACCCGCAAGAGTACTGGAAAAGGACCATTTTCTTGCCGTTCATCGACCACCTGACCACAGAAGTGAGAGACAGAGTATGCCTTGCACTACCACATCTTAAAGCCCAGTACCTTCTCCCCGACAAATTACCACTTTTGACAGACAATTTATGGATGGAGATAAAGGAGGAGTATGGTGCATTGATGCCCAGTGTTGACACTGCAGACATGGAGCTGAATCTATGGAGGCAGCACGACAGGCCAATGGATGAGACACCTGTCACCAGCGACATTCTCCAAGTTCTGAGACTAACCGCAGACTTTTATCCCAACGTGCATACTGTCGTGAAGGTTCTCCTAACAATGCCCGTGTCCACTGCCAGTGCTGAGCGTTCATTCAGCTGTTTACGTCGCTTGAAAACATACCTCCGGAACACCATGACAGACAAGAGATTGAGTGGACTTGCCCTGATGAACATTCATCATGATATTCCTATCGATTCTAAGGCCATTCTGCGGGAGTTCGACGCGACGGGGAGGCGTAGACTTCATTTCAAATAGGTAGGAACATTATTAGCCTATTATTATTATTATAAAGTGTGTTTTTGTGTGTTTTTACCATGTGTCTCTGCCTGGTGCGCCTTCACCATAACGTTTTGCTGGGCTGTTTTTATGTGTCTCTGCCTGGTGCGCCATCACCATAACGTTTTGCTGGGCTGTTTTCATCTGTGTTTCTGTACGCTGTCACCATCCTCTGCTGTAAAGCCTAACTGATCTTCATTTTTTCGTTGAGTAAAAATCTACTTTGAATTATGGAATTGATTAGAATCGTTTCTTGTTGATATTTTTTTTGTTTGGACTTTTAAACATCTGTAGGCTGTGTAATTTCTCTCTCCCTCTGCTTAGCGTAGGGGAGAGCGGGGACTTACGGATCACTTTATCATATTTTCCTCTCTGCACAGAGATGCATTTATTTATAGTAACAGCATTTTATAGTGAGCAGCATACATATGTCTTCTACAAATCCCGACCACGTTTGCAAAGTTTGGATGAAAACAAATGCTGGATCTCTGCGTACTATGAAATTGAATCCTGGCGGCGCCACTGAAAACGGTTAAAGTCAGATGAACAGACTGAAAACCTCTTATGAGGTTTTTTCTTTGGTGAAATAATTTGCAGTTGGAAAAAAGGTATCACAATACATCACAATGTATTCTATCTCAATACTCACGCCCCCCCTTGACAGCGCCACTGGCCGCGCACATGTGAGTTGTCGACGGTGACAACGTGTGTGTCGGCTTCGTCGAGTGTGCCAAGTGCAGAACGATGCTGGTATATGACAACAAAAAGACGGGGACCTCGACACTTAAGAGGCACATGTCGAAGGCTTGCCATGGAAAGACAGACATGAGTCAGCCTTCAATGTCCACGTTCATATCCTTACAAAAAATGTCGGGTTTAAACCAGGCTCGGGCTCATAATTACAGTTAAAGGGACAGCCGGGCCGCACTCCGACAGAACATGCACGGGCTCAGGTGGGGTCGGGCTGGATTTTTTGGGCCCGATCTAAGCTCTACTGCAGTACCCTGCCTTCAATTTCAATCCTCTTAATATGCTCATTGGTGTGGCAAATAATCGCACTGAGTCTGTTAGCTTGATGCTAACACATAGTAGGAATTAGTATTAACACGGTAAGGGAAAATAGTATGGCCATTGCAATCATATCCTCTTAAACAATCCATGTTACTTCACATGCCTAACATAAAACGACATGTGTGCTCATAACTACAGGCATATATTTTTTATGCTCTGTGAAAACGAACTAACAGCTGCTGACTCACACTGTTAACTCAATATTATCATTATGATTTCTGTCCCACCCACTCCAGTTGACTTTTTTGGGAGCTGTATTGCTCAAAAAATGTATCCACTGATTGACGGACGTGTCTTTCCCAATATAAGTCAATAGGGAAAAGTACTTTTGGGCTGCAGGGCGTCACATGACAGAACTAGGAAGTTGCACTACCACTGTTTGACCACTACAAAAATTGTCTTCAAAGCCCTGGCTCACTTCCTGGGGGCCTGCAGAATAAGGCTGCAATAGTATATGATTTTCAAGATACCATAACCATCTCAGAAAATATTGTGGTTTCACGGTAACACAGTATTACCGAATTATTATTATTATCAGTCAGAACGATCCTTGAAGCAATTAAAATGGAAGGGTTATTTTTGGTTAAACAAATGTTTTATTACTATATTTGAAACTTGAAACCATTTTTTTTTAATGGAAGGGTGTGTAAAAAGTCTTCCTTGTGAGAATAACTAAAATAAAGTTGAGATTTTCTGTCCAGTTGCATTTTTTTTTCTCAATATTGTAGATAAGCAAATGTACATGCAATTGTTATTCTACTGCAGAATTCCTGAAAAGATGTTGGCTTATAATGGCCATCTTAAAACTTGTCTCTTTATTATACTTTATTCTTTTCTTTATCTTTCATTTATTCTTTAATATCTTTCTAATGTTAACAGCTAACAAGCAGGGCTGGGTAACGTTTAAAAAATGATGATAGGCTACCAGTAACAATACCTGTACAAACATGATTGGTCAATACAATACAAACTGAGAGCAAAATGCTTCCAATATCAAAATCTTGTACCATTGCCCACAGATTCTGCATACATGGAGATTTTTGTTTATAGATTGCTGCCGCCATTACAAAAATATTTACCTATATACTAAGTTATACTGAGAAACTTTTCTTGATTTTATAAGATGCAAGATTTATACATGATAACAAGATATCTTTTATGTCACTAGGATATATTTTTCTTGTTATTCCTACAAACCAAACCACTCTACCGTATCACCCTTTACCATATCACCCTTTACCATATCACCCTTATCGTGTTGTATCATAAAACTTGCTTGTTATTTCACAAAACCTCTTTAAGACTCGTGAAGAGGTGCACAAAACAGGCACTTGCTGCAGTTTGAGCAAATATCAAAACTCCAACACAAGCCAATTAACCCCACAGGACACCTTTCACTGTGGTTTTTCTCTTGTTTGAAATAACACTCGTGCAGTGCCCTAAAGCAGCTGTGCTCTGATCATAGCTGCTTGTGGTCAGCCAAGGCTCAGCTATCCCAACCAAGTGGAACTATTCAGCTATTCAGAGGCGATAAAAATAAATATTCTGGCCCCAAAGGAAGTGCATTCTGTACTCTCTCTCTCTGATTCAATATTGTAACTTTTAATAAAAACCAAGGATATTTCTGAGCAGAGAAAGGCATACAGAGCAATGAATTTTTGAGTTTGCTGGGACCGTAGTTAATAGACTGGTAGGCAGACTAGTAGCCTGATTGGAATAATTAATCCAGACTGCTGGCCTACACTCTGTAATTTACATTGTGTGCGGCTCACCAGATTTCATGGGATATCTAAAGTGTATTTGCTTTAGGCACAAAACAGAGAGGGGACTGCTTTTCCGTCTGAGCAAACAGCACAAGTATCAACAGTCTTCTTACAACAGGAAGCAACAAACAAGGTCCAAGAGACATGTCATGATTTTTAGAAACAGTAGCACCTTTTAAATTGCGTGAGAGAGCGGCTGCAAACTGCCTCAACCATCAACTCGACTGTTTATAGTGTTTGTACCACGGTATCACAGCTGTGGTTCCAGTGGGAGGGGGTAAAGTACACTTTTCAGAGTTGAAAGAAGTGAATCAGAGTGAGATCTTACTTGGCTTGCTACAACTGAAGTGAAAGAAAATCATTGTGTATGCTCAGTGGATCGGCTCAGTGCCACGGTGAATTTTTTTTAGCTAAAAAAAAAAATGATGTTAAGAGCCATTCTTATTGACTATTTCAGTAAGTTTCACCTTCCAAGTTCACTGGAAATGAAGCACCTCTGTCAAGAACGCAGTGCCATCGACCACAGCACGGTTTCCCTTAAGAGCTTAAACATTTCCACAACACTTGAACAAGTGTTCTTTCAAATCTCTTATCAAATCTAATTAGAATTTGTCTTCACTCGCAGGTAACCAAAGTTATAAATAACTAAACCTAGAAGGTTCAATTTAGATCTGTAATCAGCTTTTGTTGTTGGAGAGGGTAGAAACTGTTTTTAGCAGCAGCCTAATTAACAACCTGTAGCTACAATCTGTAAATGAGACAAGCAGCAAAAAAAAATGAATGTTGATTAAATGTGCCTGAAACACTGTCAAAGTACCTTCTCCTATTACTGGGATCCCAATGGATAACTATTAAGATGGTAAGCTTAAAACATTGATATCTTACAGACTTGAGCTGGGCCAATGGATGATACCATCATCATCAAACACTGAGCCCAACATCATGATTTATTTTTGCACTGGCAACTTTGGTAAACCATTTTTATCACAAAACTTAAGAACACTTTTGTATCACAGCGGACAAACACCCTCCCAAAAGCCAACAAGTCACAACAGGTTATAAAACTGAAAAGCATCGCTTATAATATGACACTGAAAATAATAAATACAACACAAATGCCAGCTGCTTTGGAAATATTTTTTCCCCTTTGTGCTTTTCCCCATCTACAGTTTGCTTGAAAGCAGTAGGGGGGAAAACATTTGGCTTTGGTTTGTTTTTTCTCCATCCTGGTAATCAGCACATCTGGGTGATGCCTTGAATGTGTGTTAGAATGTTGGATGTGTCTCCATTCACAGACTCTACAATGGTGGAGCACCATCTTTATCTAGAGAACTCTTTCTTTGTTGCTGTTGTAGCTGACCAGGAACCAGCGGGCTGATCTTCCACCACCGTCATTTCATTTGCACTCACCATAGTGTGACTAGAAGTATCTAGTCTGAACAGCTGTTCAAGATGGCGCCAGCGTGTGCGGTCTACCGTCTGCCAGCTCTGCTGTGTTTGATATTTGCTGCTATATTACTTTGTTTTCTCTGCCAAGATTCCTCTGCTTTGCTGGTGTATGATCAACAAGCACTTCTTGACATTAGAGCATCTCAAAAAACACTGCCAAACGTTGATTGGGGGGATCAAACCTCAGGTCTCCCTCCTCCCCTGGCGTCTGTACCAGCTTACCTGCTGCGCTCACCGGTTGTCATCTCACGGAGGAAGCGCTCCAGAAGACGCGGAAAGAGGGCAGGCGTCTTGGTAAAACTCAAGATCCTCAGACGATCCACCTGTTGGACCGATCCTCGCCATCCTGTCAGAGGATCTCATGTGCAGCCGTTGTGTCTTCGTTGGATCCAGCCTGTTGTTCCTCCCTGTCCAGCCGCTGGCTGCCTTCACCTGCCGACGGAGGTTCCCCCTCCCAGATGCCGGGTCCGCAACGGCGGTGTGGATTTTAGGAATCTTCGGCCTCTGCGCCGCGTTTCCACCCAGGCCCGCGAGGAGATTACTTATAGCCTGGCTCTCTTGAATGCTAGATCGCTAGCAAACAAGACTTTTATCTTGAATGACTTCTTCACTTCACGTGAATTGGATTTTATGTTTCTGACAGAGACGTGGATTCAAGTCGGTGAGTCTATCCAGTTCTCCGAGTTGCTCCCCCCTAACTGTCTCTTTTTTAACTCCCCCCGAACCACCGGCCGAGGTGGAGGGGTAGCATCTGTATTTAAATCCAGTTTTCAATGTCGATTGTCACCGTCGATCTCTTTCTCCAGCTTTGAGCTGCAGACATTCACTGTAAACTTTACTACACCCGTCCTGTGCGCTGTAGTCTATCGTCCACCGCAGTTCAACAAGGATTTTATAAAGGACTTCACAGACTTTGTGGCAGGAGTGACAGTGAACTATGATCGTTTTTTAATTGTCGGGGACTTTAATATCCATGTCTGCTGTGAATCCCGTCCCTTGGTGAAAGACTTTCTGAATCTCATTGACTCTTTTAACCTTACTCAGTCTGTGTCTGATCCAACACATGAGAAGGGACACACACTGGACCTTATATTATCCTTTGGTCTGCAGTTAAATGTCAGTGAGATTTGTGACACACATATTTCCGATCACTTCGCTGTTTTATTTCATATTACATTGCCCCACTCTCATGTGAAACTGTGCGCCACGGACCGCCGTGTGCGCACAATTAACCCTTCAACTGCTTCTGAGTTTTCTGCAGCATTTAATCATTCTGTGCTACATACTCAGGATCATTATGGTACTCTTACTCCTGATGAGTTTATAGACACTTTTAATTGTACTTGCACTGACATATTAGACTTGGTGGCTCCTTTTAGATGCAAACGCTCTAAGCCAGTCACAGAGCCATGGCTTAATGACACCACTCGCACTTTAAGACGTGTATGCAGACGCGCCGAGAGGAAGTGGAAGAAAGATCATCTACACGTTTCTTTGGACATTTTAAAAAACAGTCTATTGCAGTATCAGAAAGCTGTTAAAGCTGCCAAGAGTCTGTTTTTATCCAATCTTGTGTCAGTCAATAGTCATAAACCTCAGTTTCTTTTTAATACCTTAAATACTCTTTTAAACCCCTGTGACCACAATGGTGTTGTTCCTTCTCCTAAACTGTGTGAAGATTTTCTAAGGTTTTTTATTGGCAAGATTTCTGATATTAGGTCCTCTCTTTTGCCGTCTGCATTAGATCCTGCCATCTTTCCCAATTGCCCTGCTGTTTTTGACACATTTGAACAAGTGTCTCTCTCAGCTTTAACTGATATTGTCCAGCACCTCAGGCCTTCGTACTGTCCTCTTGACAGCATCCCACCCCGTCTTTTTAAGGACGTTTTCCATATCATTGGGCCCTGTGTTATGGATCTGATAAATTCATCTTTGATGTCTGGATGTGTCCCAGCTGCCTTTAAACATGCTGTGGTCCAGCCCCTCATCAAAAAACATAATCTTGACCCCACAGTTTTATCCAACTTTAGGCCTATCTCCAAGCTTCCTTTTCTTTCTAAGGTCTTGGAGAAGGTGGTTAATGAACAGCTGCAGTCTTTTATTGATCTAAATGACATTTCCGAGAAGTTCCAGTCTGGTTTTAAGTCACGTCATAGCACAGAAACGGCGCTTTTAAGAATTTTAAATGACCTTCTTTTGACAGTTGACTCTGGTAGCTCTGCAGTCCTGGTCCTTCTGGATCTGACGGCTGCCTTTGATACGGTGGATCACAACATTCTCCTGTCTCGCTTAAACACCTGTGTGGGCATTAAGGGTACTGTTCTTAAGTGGTTTCAGTCCTACCTCTCAGATAGGAGCTTCTCTGTCCAGCTGGGCCAGTATTCTTCAGCCTCTTCCCCCCTGAACTGTGGGGTGCCTCAGGGTTCTATTTTGGGCCCCCTCCTCTTTTCAATATATATGTTGCCATTGGGATCCATATTTAGAAAGCACAATGTCTCATTTCATTGCTTTGCAGATGACGTACAAATCTATCTGCCTTTAAAAACAAATGAGCAAGCCTCTGTTCAGGTCTTATTAGACTGCCTCAATGACATCCGATCTTGGATGGAAGTCAACTTTCTCTCCATGAACAAAAATAAAACAGATTATTTTATTTGGCCAACAAAATCTGTTAGATGGGTATGACAGCGCCATTGGCACCCTTAAGTCTCACTGCCACCCTTTTGCAAGGAACCTTGGGGTGTTATTTTAGACAGTGACTTTAGGTTTGATAAGCAGATAAGCTCTATTGTCAAAACGAGCTTCTTCCAGCTAAGACTATTAGCAAAAGTAAAGGC
>NC_065519.1:28849941-28859607 GCF_006386435.1 Epinephelus moara | reverse complement strand
GACAGTGACTATAGGTTTGATAAGCAGATAAGCTCTATTGTCAAAACGAGCTTCTTCCAGCTAAGACTATTAGCAAAAGTAAAGGCTTATCTCCCCCGAGATTATTTTGAGAAAGTTATTCACACCTTTCATTTCATCACGCCTAGACTACTATAACTCTTTGTTTGTTGGTCTTGACCAGTCAGCACTGCGCCGTTTACAGGTGGTCCAAAATGCAGCCGCCTGCCTGCTGACTGGAAAGAAATGGCGTGATCACATTAGTCCTGTCCTTGCATCTTTGCACTGGCTGCCTGTTAATTTTAGGATCCAGTTCAAGGTTTTATTAATTGTTTTTAACTGTTTAAATGGTCTGGCACCGTCTTATTTATCAGAGCATGTACAGCCTCACAGTACTTCTAGAGCACTTAGATCGTCAAACCAGCTGCTCCTGGCAGTACCTCGGTCCAGACTCTCTACTCGTGGGGACAGAGCCTTCTCAGTGGCGGCCCCAAAGCTGTGGAATAGCCTACCATTCCAGGTTAGAGCTGCACAGTCTGTTGAGCACTTTAAAACATTACTGAAAACCCATCTTTTCTCCTTGGCGTTCAGTCCCTGCTAGGCAAGAATCCTTGGCTTTTACTCTTTTTACTCTTTTATTTCCTTTTTTAATCTAATTTTTAGTTGTTTTTTTTTAAATTGAGCTCTTACTATTTCCTTTGTTTTATTTTTTATCTGAAATTTGTGTATGATTATTTTATATTTCAATAACTGTACAGCACTTTGGTCAACTGAGGTTGTTTTTAAATGTGCTTTATAAATAAAGTTTGACTTGACTTGACTTTGACTTGACTGACTCACACGCCTGTGCTAACCTCAGCACCTGTTGCTAACAGCCTACAACTAAAGGTTTCTTGGGGCTTAACTTGCGCTTGTGATCTCTGCTTCTGCATTATGTGCATCAATGTAACGTCAGGTGCAGCAGTTCAACTATTTTGGTTGCTATGGAGCTCTGTCATTGCATGCTTTAAAAGTCAGTAAGCAATTCTGATTCATTGCACTGCCACATGGGTGAAGTGGTTTTTAAGGGACCAAAGTTGTCAATGCCATCATGAAGACTTTTCACTGTTGCTAATTACAAACACATCCGCTGAGCTAACTGCTGTATGCAAAAAGTTGGTAGTTTGCAGATTGGGTCGGTTTCTCATAATGAGCTGGGTAAGTGTGGGTAGTCTAAAAAAAAAAAAAAAAACCCCTCTGCAGCAACAATATAATTGTCTATGATGTTGTTATACTGTAAACATCATCATATGACAGTTTGGTACACATCCCACAATCCTAATGGAGTTTAACTTCACCTCCTGCATCTGACATGACATAGCCAGCTACCACCTTAATCTCTGTTTTTCTCTTGCCTCTGTATGAAATATAAATAAAGTCCTGTAAGCACATGTGAGCTGGGTACCTTTGAGTGGATGACACTTGAAAAAATACAGTTCATTCAGTCATTAGCACTCTGCTGGTGTTGTTGCACTACAAAACTACACACTAGAGTGAAGTGGCGTGGAGTGTTTCTTTTCACTTGCAAGCAATCTTTCAACAACAGCCAAACATTTCATTTTAGTTGCTAAAGAGTTACAGTTAATTTTGTACAGCTGATATAATCTACTGACATTTGCCATTTAAAGTGGATACCTGACTGTCAGCCCCAGCTAAAAATGTGAAGCCTACTGACGTTACCCAGGTATAAAAAAAAATTACACAAACATTTAAAAAAAAAAACAGTTTGAGGGGGGTAGAAGCTACGTAAGGAGATTGGTTTGTATCGGAACTTAAATACGACGAGAAACTGCATTCAAAATGTAACAAGCTGTCAGAGCTCAACCCTATGCAGATGGCCCTTGTGTCGATACTAGTTCTAATGTGTGTATTATAGGGCTGGGCAAAGGGTTGGAAATTGTCACTGTGGCTGATGGACTCAAAAGTTCACCAGCCACTGTAGAGTTCTATTGTGTTTTTGGCTGGTGAGTGAAGAAAATCTAGCAGCCACTTGCATATTTTACCAGCATGATATGAGTTAAAAATAATATCACAATATTTTTAGGCTGTATCACTACACAACATATATCTCAATATTTTAAAATCTCTTTTAAACTACTGTAGACTACTAAAATACTACACTACTAAATAAAGACAGTTGCAAAAAAAAGTGTAATGAAGTAGCTACTGTCATAATAAAGTTCAAGTACTGTTATAATAAAGTTAAGTAAGTTCTGTTGTAACAAAGTTTAAAAAAAATACTTTTATAGAAAAGTTGCATAAAGTACTGTTGTAACAAAGTTAAACAAAGTACTGTTAATAAAGTACATCTCGGGCCAGAAGTCTTGATTTTTTTGCTCCGTTAAATGTGAGGATTTATCCACTGTAAGGTGGAAACAAACTAACAGTTCTCCAGTCCATATATTAATAATATTTGCAAGTCACAGTGGTGCTCCATGGTTGCAAAATGCGACTTAATAGTTGCGGCCTGGAGCCCTGCAGATATAACACACACATTTTGTCTGCTCACACTAGCATTTAACTTAATATGTAAAAGGTTACTGGGGTGCAATTTAACGTGAGCATTTATTCACTGTAGTCTGGAAACAAACTAACAGCTCTCCAGTCCATATATTAATAATATTTGCAAGTCACAGTGGTGCTCCATGGTTGCAAAATGTGACTTAATAGTTGCAGCCTGGAGCCCTGCAGATATAGAACACACACATTTTGTCTGCTCACACTAGCATTTAACTTATTAAGGTAAACGGTTACTGGGGTGCAATTTAACGTGAGGATTTATTCACTGTAGTCTGGAAACAAACCAACAGCTCTCCAGTCCATATATTAATAATATTTGCAAGTCACAGTGGTGCTCCATGGTTGCAAAATGCGACTTCATAGTTGCAGCCTGGAGCCCTGCAGATATAGAACACACACATTTTGTGCTCCATGGTTGCAAAATGCGACTTCATAATTGCAGCCTGGAGCCCTGCAGATATAGAACACACACATTTTGTGCTCCATGGTTGCAAAATGTGACAAAACAGTAGCAATCTGAAGTCCTGCAGATAAGACATATGCTTCACCTGCTCACATACTATCGCTAAGGAGAAAGTGATCTGGATGGGTGGCAAAGTGCGTGTTATGTAATACGTTTAATAGTCTATTGTTTGTGTGTCTGTCAGAGGGAGAGAGCCATAGGAGAAAGCAAGAGAGCAACAACACTGAAGCAAGTCTCATGCCTGTAGCTTGAAGAAAACGTGATGCAACAGTTTCTCTGTTTCATGATACTGTCATTTTATGATGGCTATCATCTCAATATATAGCCCCCTAATTCATTATTTAAGTTTACATCCCTAGATATGCTAAGATTGTTCCATTTGGTTACTATAGGGTGACAGAATACATATACAGTGTTTAAAGAGTAAGTGGTGGTGGTGTCAGCCCAAAGCAGCCCAAAGCTTATTGTTGCCTCAGGGGCGTTTATCTGACCATGTGTTGAACCAATTAGGTCAAGTCATGGTTAACTTTTTTTGATGTGACATAAAGTGTCACTCAGTAATGAATGTTTTCACTCATGCAAGTCAGTTATTTATTGGACTTAATAGTCTGTATGTGGTTGTATTTACTTAAGCAAAACCACTAACATACAGTGATTTCACACTCCATGATTTCCCTGCATATCTTAATGACCCAGACATTTCTGCTTCCTCCATCTCACCACCCTGATGTGAAGATATTTGACATCTGACTTTGCTTTGGCTGCAGTGGAAGAAAACGTTCCACACACTGATAACCTTGAAAATCGCCACAACTGTCAACTGACACGCACACACAGGCGCAGCACTGATACATCAACATAGCCAGTGGCCAGAGCACACTTACACACACTTTCCACACTCACACATTTTCTTTTTTTGTCCAGATCAATCACGTAACGTCTGCTATCAAACCTGTACTGTGCAGTATAGGAGCTATTATTCCCTTACAACCTCTCTGGAGAATCACACTTTAGTTCCATCAATTCAGTTCCACATTAACAAAGCCCTAATCAAGGATTTTATAACGTTTCAGCCATGATTCATACGTTTTGATGAGTGGAACTGTCTCTGAGCTGTAGCCTGACATCACTCCCAATTGTCTGTCTCCATCTACAGACCTGACTATAATAAAAACACATTCATTTTAACCTTGTTAATGACTATGAAATATTGACTGGACTGAAATACGCCCTCTTATTACATAAAGACCCCAAAACACCCCGAACAGTCTAAATCAGTTATCAACTATGTACACCATCCAGGAGCATTTAACAACTGTGCACATTAATAACTCATAGTTTTAGACATTTATAGTCTCATTGTGGTCAATTAATAAGCTTAACGGCAAACATGTGGATACAAACAGCCCCAACAGCCTATTTTTTTAGGTATGAAATGGATGAGCTGTATGTATGACAAGTACTGGATGACGTTGACAGGTGTATCAATTACTACTTTTGTCAAGCTGAGCACTTTCATCTGGATCCTTTTTCACATTTCAAAAAGCAAAGAAGAGGATGAAAAGCAAAACCCAGCACTTCAAGTCAATTAAAACCACCAGGGTTGTGTCAGCAGTGAAACAGCAATGAATGTACAGTTTTAAGGAAACACCAGGATATCGATCATCTAAATTTGCGTGGGATTTATTTAGAGAATTTAAGATTTTCTTTTTATTATTAACCATCTTAGAAGTCCATGCAGAGAGCTACAACTAGGAGCAAAAAGCTACAAAGTATTTGCTGGATTTATAACAATGATCAGACATAGATGGATAAGGGGCATATTCTCATTTATTTACAATAGTTAATATGCAGACATGTCTGGCTTCCAAAGCAAAAGTGCAAGCCCATGTATTTTGCAAACTATGAGCTTGCATTTCTGCCAACGTGCACATTTCAGAAGTTGCAAACATGCACGTTTTAGAAACCGTGCCAAACTGTGGCAAAGTTACCTCTTCTTTGCAAATACCAATATGCAATATTGCCTGGCAGCTTTAAAGTAAAAAGGTTAAAAATATTAATGGATTTTCGGAAAATCCATTAAAAAACAGCCCAGAGATACAGCTGCACTGATGAGCATAATCCATCATTTTAAATGAGACAACTTTGGTAATTTCGCCAAACATGGCTTTACCACGCTGCTAATTACCACATTCAGTGGAGCTATTTTCACTTCTTTCCGTCAGGACACACTCTTATGTAAGAGTGGTGGCAACACAGCAGCAAAACCCAATGTGAAAAACCGTCTGTCTGTACATTCAGTTACTGCAGAACAGACCAATATCAAATACCCATTCACTGATTATTATAAAGTTGTGTTTCTATGTAGTTATATGAGGTAAAGTCTTCAGTCACCTGATGTACAGTGATGTGTTATATTCATCAATGCAGCAGCATGTCTGCACAATCTGCTTTTAATGTATTTTTGAAAACAGCAGGAGCTTATGAGTCAGACATGCTGAGCAAACCTGCAGCAGACTGTGGTACAGTAAATACTCAGTGCGTGACTCTTCACACACTTAAACTGGTTATACTGGAATTACAGTTAAAGCAACACAAAGAGCTTTACAACAACATTTATGTTGCATCTATTTTGAAAATGTTGCATATTATGACCTAAACACTGAACATTAGGATCTTTTTGTAATGGATTAAATTATTACTTTAAATTATATTACATATTATATTGTTTTAATCATATGCTATTAGGTTTTTAATGTTATAAAAGAGATCAGAGATCTACAGAGGTCAGTCTTGTGAGTTCTTTAATCTTTCTTCTTACATTTAACGCAAAGTACTCCCAAGAATTTAAGGGTAAAATCTCTATTTTTTTAACCTGGAACCTGTTCTCCTACGTTTTTATGTCTAAGTGACCAATTGGAAACAACTGTTTTTGAAATTGTTCCAGTATTGAGCGTGATAGCTGCAGCTGACAGCCGCGAATAAACTGCAATTTTAACACTTGGGGCATGTTTTTTACATTCACTAAGGCAGAATTTATACTTCTGCGCTGATATGTACCTCCCCATAAATGTAACTAGGCTACATGTTGCGGCGACACAGACCTCCTGTCTATTTTTGTTAGCTGAAACCATTTCCCTCAGTGGAAAAAAGCTTTTATTTACTTTTATTTCACAGATAAGAAACAATAAATTGTGAAGACAATAAAAAATAGCATTTCAATGTTGTTTCAGTTAGTCATTTAGACACAAAAATGTTGCAAACTAGGGTCCTCATGAAAAAACATTGTGGTTCTCCTTTAAATGAGAAGAACCATGTCACTGCGATGCCTGTATGCTAAATACTGTATAAAGACACAGCCACCCAGTCAGTGTAATTTATCACAAAGACTCGAAAACAGGCAGAAACAGCTAGCCTGGCTCTGTCCAAAGGTTACAAAATATGTTCATGAGTACTTCTAAAGCTCACTAATTTACATATTATTTCTTCTTTGTTTAATTTGTGCAAAAGTATAAAAGCAACACATAGTTTTATGGAGGTTATGTGTTGAACTGTTTCTTCTCTAAGACCACAAATTGTTGTTTTTACACTTCAGTTTTTGTACAGCGTAAACAAGCTAACATAAGCTAACACGCTGAGCTAAGCTAACTGGCCACTAGCTTCATATTTAGCATCCAGAGATGAGAGTTGTACCAATCTCCTCATCTAACTCTTGGCAAGAGAGCCAGTTAGTGCATTTCCCAAAATGTCAAACCATTGCTTCTAAATCATTTGCAAAAAAATAAAAAATAAAAATACAATTACAGAGATGCTATTTCATAGGTTCACTGACAATTGAGCAATACATATTTGTCTGAACAGAGGAATTAAAAATAGTGCTGAACCCCAATATTGACTTTCCAGATTTTCATTTGTTGGGTAGACAATCGATTTTAATTTGGGAATTTGGATATTCAGGGTTTTTTCTATTTTGCTTTGTTTTTTTGTTTGTTTGTTTTTTGAGAAAAAGCTGATGATGACTTCATGATAATGATTTAATGCCCAATTCTTATAATTGCAATTTTTGGCTAGTTATCTTACTAAGTCATTATTGTATTACTGAATTGTTTGACCTTTGATCTATGGATACGTTACATTTGGTTTGTTTTAACTGTGTCTTGTAAGGTGTCCTTGAGTGCTTTGAAAGGTGCCTACAAATAAAATGCATTATTATTAATTAATAAAGGTATTATAAATAAAAACAATTAGTGTTTACCACACAATGATTTGTGACAACCAACCACAATATCAACATGGCTGACCACTTACTGATTTTTTTTTCTTCTCAATTTAAAATGGGTAGAGCTGTGCACAGCTAATTGATTCACTCAGCCCCTACCCCGCTCTCTGTTATATATAAGAGCTATGCACCAGGGATAGTTGGCAAGTCCTTCAGCACAAACGTAATGACAGGGCTAACTGTTAGCATCACACAGCTAACGTTACCGAATGCTTATTAACGGGTTTAATGACTGGGTCGAGCTGTTTTGGTGTGAGTTTATTGGAACCATTTAACAGCTAGATGTCGGATGTTAGTCACTGCTGTGTTAGCTCGTTCTAACTGGGCAGGCGTTGAACCGACTGTTCACCAGGAGGAGAGCAACTGTGGGGACGGTTCTTCAGCACTGTGTCTAACCTTTGTAACAGAAACACTGAGTCGTATAAATATAAATCTCAAATCTTAAAATTAGTTGGAGATGTTACTGTGCTGTTTCTGTGCTTCTGTTTCACAGTGCTGTGTCAAGTGTTGTTTGTCTCAGATTCTGAGCCCATTACTGTGAGCATTTTATGCTTACCAATTCATGTTCGGCACCCCAGCCCCCCTCTCCCTGGCCAAAGCTTTGAATATTCACTGTTGATTACTACCAAAACTGGTAGCAGGGCTTCGCAATTAATCAGAATATTACTGAAACTGCAATATGGCCAAGTGCATTATACAAATCACAAGAGCTGCAATTTTTCGATAAAGGTAAAATGTGGCATAATATGCCATTATAAATGAAGCATTGTGGTGCTACAGAGATGGCCCCGGCCTACAAATCATTTTCAAGACATAAGGGAACATGCTTGTTTGGTACAGACCCCAGAAAATAATCTAATTTTTTTTTTTTTTCAGTGAAAAGGTAAAGCAAAATTCTCGCTAAAACTGCGATTCATTGCCATCATAATATCTGTCAAATAATTGCAATATGATTTTTTTGCATATCATGCAGCCCTAAATGGTGAGATATTCAGGACAGCCCTAATTAGAAATGTAAAGAAGGGATTTGCAGGAAAGCTGTTAGGTGTGTAATAATGTCAGAGTTCAGTTCTTTGTGGCAAACGTGGTTGTTTGATGTTTCTTTTTCACAAATCCAGGTCTATAATACTCTATAGGTAAACTATCTTACATGCATTAAGTAGAATATTCCCCTATGCATCGGTCAGTCCACTGTAAGCAGTAGCACACTGTGTGTCAATATCCTGGAAGGTCGATAAACTTCCATTTCTGAGAGCTCACAGAAATGTGGTATTATATCTTCCACAATCATCCCGGTTCAATCTTCCACTCAGAGTGTCTCCGTGGGGAATCAAAGCCACTTGATGTATTTCCTCTCTATTGTATATTCATTGTTTGAATAGGCTCGGCGCGCAGAGCTGTGCTGCTCAAATAGCAGGCCGACTGTGTGATAGTCACAGTTCTCTCCAAATCCGTCCGACGTGTGAGATTACTGCATGTGGTTTTGTGAGCTCGAGAGATGAATGACGAGATGAAGGAAATTAGTCCAACTGGTCTGGTCTCTATATTTTCTAAACATTACCTTTCCTTGTTTTTGATATTAGAGTTAATGCATATGTCTCTGTCACACACATACACACAAACAAAACAAATATTGAGAAACACAATCAAGACTGCAGTAAGGGACTGTTTGTTACTTATGACGGATGGGGGGGGGGGTGCAAAAAGGGGGTGTCAAATGTCAAATCATTTTTTTTAACTTTTTTTTTTATTTTGGCTCTGGAGAGGGGCATAGAAATTTAAATTGTTGTATTGTTTGTTTATTTTACCACAGATTTTTTAAAGAAAATATTAGGGGTGTAAATCACCAGCTTCATCACGATACAATATTATATCGATTTGTTTGGATGACGATACGATGTTTGCCGATATCACAAAGTCTGTCACGATACGATACACTAGCCAAAAACTGCAAAAAATACAAATTATAGTTGGATTTTCACATTTCATTTAAAATTTGGCAAAAATAAACCATCTTCATGAACTAGCCAGCATGCATGACAAGAGTGAAAAACCAAGGCTTTTTCAACTGCGGAATTTCGTCAACAACTGTTAACTTTTAACTTTAAAACATCAAAGGGTACATTTTTTTAAAAATATCTAATTCATGGTGGAGGGAGGGTCATGCATTTTTCGCCTGCCACAGGGTCACAATAAAAACATTTAAAAAAAAAAAAGCCACCCCAGCCACCCCCGTCCTCTGATAAGTAAAGAAAAGTCCCTGACATTATGTTATGTATGAGTGGGTACTGGGTGTTCTTATGTTGGCACTACTGGAGAAGTACTTTGAGTTGAATGTAGGTTTTGAGGAACTAATCAGGGACTCTGA
>NC_065519.1:28849355-28849441 GCF_006386435.1 Epinephelus moara | reverse complement strand
TGTCAGTCTAACTCAATCAATTCAATTTTATTTATAAAGCCCAATATCACAAATCACAATTTGCCTCACAGGGCTTTACAGCATAC
>NC_065519.1:28812712-28841861 GCF_006386435.1 Epinephelus moara | reverse complement strand
GACAGAGGGATGTTGTATGCTGTAAAGCCCTGTGAGGCAAATTGTGGTTTGTGATATTGGGCTTTATAAATAAAATTGAATTGATTGAGTTAGACTGACAGGTCTGATATGTCTTATTCACTCAGCACTTGGTATGCCAAACGCTGGCTCCGTTATGCAGCAGATCCAGCTGTGTTGCCCATAGGTGCCGCCGTCACCAGAATAGGACGTCGCTTTACGTGACGCTTCAGAGCCGTCTCATGTCTCTTATCAGCAATCCTCGCTCCTCACTCCTAACTCCTGACTCCTTAAATGTTTTCCTAAGTGGGAGGGACTAAACAGTTAGGTAAGGTGGCTAGGTTAGGTGGTTAGCAGTAATTTTAAGGGACTTGGGACGTACCCCCTATATCTATGACTCATCGCACCTAACAGATCCCTCCTAACACCTAACGCTAACTCCTTACTGGCAGGAATAAGAGACATGAGACGGCCTTAAAGATGGCAGAGCTCGAAAGACTTCCGGTTCAAGTAAGGAATTAGGAGTTAGCAGTATAAAATAAGAGACTTGGGACATACCCAATATCTCTGCTACCACTACACCACTGAGAGGAGAGGATGTGGAGGGAAGGAACATGAAATCAGCAGGTGGAGAGCTAGTTGTCATTACCTCTAACCAGCTGGTAGCCACAACAAACAGCTCATGGAGGTTGCATTGATTTACATTGTGAAGCGTTCAAGTTCTATTCAGTAAAAGTTACAATTGTAAAATGTAGCATTTGGTGAGAAACTTGAATAAATCCAGCTGTTTGAAGGAGAAATTTGTTGATGTTTCCACAGCACTATAAAGCAGACATTAGAGAGGGAATTATGATGTAGCCTATCACATACAGTGAAAAGGCTTTTTGCTTATTTTTTTAAAGATGTTTTTTTTTATGTGAAAAAAGGTTATGTTAAAGGTTGTTTCAGAAATGTGTATCATTGAATTTTTGTGCTCATTCAAAGGTAGTGTACTGTTCATGTCGAACTGTATATTTATTTTTAATAGTGTAGATGTCAGTGTTTCCTTGGCACAAAAGAAGAATAAATAACAAAAAACAAAATCGCTTTTGGCCTATGTTAAAATTGTTATTTTAGACATTGGTATCAGCATCAGCCCAGAATTCCAAAATCGGTGCACCACTAGTTCAATTTAGAAAGTTAATTGGTACATTTTATTATCATTTTACAATGTCATATATTATGGTGTATTCTTGTTGTTTATTCTTCTGAACTAGTTAATATGTAGCCTAATTCTTTTTTTATTGATTATTGATTCATATGATTATTACAACACATGTACAACATATTACTTAAGCCAATTAGCACATATTTTTTTCTTAGTTTTTTGTTAGCTAGGTTGCATTTTGGTAATTAACAGGAAGTACTTTAACTGCTGAGCTGCATTTTTTTTTTTCTTTAGGGGGGTGGGGGTTCCAAGGTCGCCCAGGGCACCAAATGTGCTAGGGCTGCCACTGCGATGGTAATACAAGGTTCTGAACCAAACATGCGCGCTGAACTATCTGAGATTCCTTGTAAGTAATTAAGGTCTGAAATATTTCAGCATACTTCAGCCCTCTTTTCTCAACACACTGTAATTACTGTGTCAAGCTTTCAAGGTTTGATAACATTATACATCATTATTTCTGTCACAGTTTTTTAGGTCTTCATTATACTCTGAGCAAAGATCTTAATGGAGGGAGTAATGTTTAATAACAATTCAGTCTAAGATACTGAATTTATTTGGGTCAGCAATGGTTGTAGCCTGCTTATACAAGTAAAACTTATCAAAACACTAGTAAACTGATCTTAAAGCACAGGTTTTTACTTAAGAAAAATTGTATCTTTAAAGTATCTTTAAATTGTGGGATTTAGGCTACTTACACAGATGTGTGATGTTTGTGTTAGAAATTTCATTTTAGGGAGGTTTAGCAAACTCTCGATACAGTTACGAAAAACAGTTTATCAACTGTTCATTCAACCAACAGTAACAGTGATGATGATGTTAATTGCAAAACATTTCAAAACTGCTGATAAAAGCAAATGAAAATGTCCAGGCATTTGGGTTGACCTCACCATGTTGCGACCCTGTGAATTTAGCTCCACTATTTCCTTCATCACTTCACCCTTGTGCTATGGAGGTCTTCAATCCAGCTACAGACTACAGAAATGAATCCCAGTTTGTCCCATGTTGGTGTCCTTACAACCTCAAACCACTAGAGGGAGCAGCTAAACTCTGATTTTCCCCAAGAAATTAAGACCTCTGCTATGACTGGAGTGTAAAATCATGACGAGGACAATGGGTTGTTGGTTTTGTTTTGTTTTTATTTATAAAGGTTAATTTAACCTCAGTTTAAGATTCTGGTCTGGCAGTGCACAGAGGTGAGTCTCTGAGGAAGAAACGTTCTCTATGTAGCCTATATAAATCTGAGAGACAAAACTTTCCTTAAGGGACCACTTTTCTAAAATTGAGTAAACTGGTGACATCTGCTAAAGTGACATATTTTATGGATATTTTATATTATATTCAAAGCATAGCAACAACAACAGTACAGAACGACTGATAACTGTACAATCAACCCAAAGAGTGAACACCATAACTGCAGGAAGTTTGTGGAAAACCAGTGATATGATGGCCCAGCTGTGCTGTAAGGTATTAAAGCTTCTTTAATCTGGAGCCAGGCCATGGATGGTAATTAAAACATTTAAAATGTATTCTAAAAGTAATGGGCAACCAGTGCAGTGGTGCTAAAACTGGACTGATGTGACTGAACCTTCCAGATTTAGTTGATAGTTTGTTTGCTGAGTTCTGTGTAAGCTGCAATTGTGAGACTGAGAGGGGGTTTAAACAGGTAAAAAGAGAATTACAGTAGTACAGGTGATTATAAAACTTGATTTGATTTCACCTAAATATTATTGAATACAAGTATATTCATGTAAGTTTGTACTGCCATGTTTTATGATGTGTTAGAGGCAGTGGTGTAAAGTAGTTACCGTAAAACTTCAATCAAAGGCCCAGTCCATTTTACTAGCCCAGTGTAGCTACACATTTTGACAAATAAAGGCCTGTCTCAATTAGGGGCCTGGTCTGGTTGCCAGGCAGTTCATTCTTTTTATGGAAGTTCTTTGGATGTATTAAACCGGGTTGTTGGCTACCTCAAATTATGTGTCCATTCCTCAATTACTCTGTAAGTTATTTATATTCCTTTAGTCCGTAAGGGTCCTCAGATCAAAAGAATCAAAAAGGTTTTTCATGAAAATGAATCCAAGTTGTGAGTATTGTTTTAACAGGATAAAATGGTGTTCTGTCCGTATGCTGGGTGCTGTAATCCTCGAGTGCTGTATCTCTCTCTCTGTGATGAGCTGTCTGTCAGAGCTAGATCAAATTAATGATTCATAAGAGATATATTATCTGAAGCCTAATTTTAAACAAGAAATATTCATACTCGTTTAAACAAACCAGTATTGTATTGTATTGTATTTCCCATCTTTGCTGAGCAACATTTTTGTGTGAAAGGAATTAAAGGCCTGTCCCATATAGATGCCGGTTTCAAATATAGGCCCATTGATTTCAGTGATTTAAGCAAATAAAAGCCGGGCTATTAATCAGAGCTTTATGGTATGATGGGCCCCAGTGCATAGTGTACGCTATCGTGCACATATTGTCTCTTCACATGATCAGAGACTTGACATTGGATAACTTTAACATATGTATTACCTAGCAATCATCATTGCATGTGTGTATATCACAAAAAATACCAATGAAAATGAGAAATTATTAATTTGATTTAACAATGTAATAGTTTATTATGATTTATTTATAATAAGCATATACTTTAATTATATATGCTATACAAAAAAATAAAGAAAAGCATGATGGAAATGGGTTTGCATTTTTCAAGGGCGTATATAGCCAATGGCACAGTTTTCAATTTAATGACAGTTCTTCTTTGAAAACAGGCATATTTCCAAGGTGGCAGTCACTCAAATTATGTGTCCATTCCTCAATTACTCTGTAAGTTATTCATATTCCTTTAGTCCGTAAGGGTCACAGCTGAGAATTTTTACAAAATTGTAACATTTAAAAGATAGTATGAAAATGTGGACTATTCTCAAACATCAAGAATCTCAAGACATTTTTTCAGTATGTGATGCCCTTAATTATTCAATCATCTTAATATTTGTGGAGCTTTTTTAAAGATATCCAACAAAACACCGCCTCATTGTTTATTTCTTCCCACTCTAAAGTGCCATAAACATCATAAACTATTCAAGTGTGAATCAAGTTCATGTCCAAGCCACGCCCTCCGTACATGTCAACCGCGTGGCCCCGCCCCCTCCTGCATGCTCCGATATTATATATGGGCGTTGATTTCCGGTATTCGGCGTCTGGATTTTCAGGTTCCACAGAGTGCGTGTTATATGTGTGCGTGTTGTTATGTGTGTGTTGAGTGTGTGAGAGAGTTTGTAGTGTGGTTGTAAACGTTCCCAGCTCGGATACTGTCACCGCCTTGCACCGCAGGCAGGCGCCGTGTTCCTACATGCAAGTTACCGTCGCGGCTCCACAATCGTTGGCCAGCAATGACCGAGAGCCCCGCGACCAAGCCAGCCAACGGGGATGTGTGTCAGCGTGTGAGGAACGGACTGAAGCTGGACAGAAACGGCTTGGTGAAGAGCCTCCACAGCTGCCATGAGCGGCAGCCCAAGCACCACTGCCACCCCGAGGAGGAGGAGGTGAGGCCCGGGATGGGACGGGAGAGGAGAGGCTGGTGAAGCCGGGGAAGCATCTATGAAGGTTGCTATGTGGACCCGGAAACACCCGGTCGATACTGTCACTGCTGTCATTTTCATTAGCTCGTGCGTGATTAGGAGGTGACACGGTAACAGCTTTCATACTGACCGAGTCCTGCTGCTGATTATCTGACAGTTTGTTGTCATCGAGCTTCTCACGAGAACAGAGTAAACACCAAACTCCGTTAAAAATACTCTACTTTAAAGAGTTTTCGCTGATTTTTAATGTTATACACTTCCCCAAAACATTAATCAAAAGCTGTCTCTGAATCTTTACGGAACGCTGCATAATTCGGCACAATCATATTTTCACCAAAAAATATCTGAATATATTAATATCTCAATTTTATGAATACTGCGCTCCACCGCCCCCTTAGCTGTTTAATAGGAGGGGGTTGTTTAAAAAAGGGCGGGTGACAACTTTGAAAGTTGACATTTCACCAAATTCTAACACTGTTCAGTGCATAATAAGTATGCCGAATTTAAGAAGAGATCTAGCTGTAGCACCACTTGATTTGATTACTCAAACTGGGGATGATGTAACTCATAACAATTTCAAAAAGGCTTTAAATCATGAAATATCAAATGATGCACTTACTAACCTTGGACAGGTCACATGTTTCTGCCTGGATGCATCCTTATCAGTTGAGTGTGTGTTAGTCTTAAGGGAAGTGGAGTGTGTTTTTTGTTTATACTTAATTGTGCAGACTGGCTACTCCTTTTGGTCTCAAATCAAACTATGAAATTCTGTTATATTTAGACTCATTTCAGGGCGTGTTTTTTGCCTGCAGTCTCAGAAGTGGCACATATTTGGCTGCAGGAGTTTGGAAAAATTCCATTTTCCTGAAGTGGGTAACTCCTTTTATAACTAAAAGAAACACTGAAGTGTTATGAGTTATGAAGTGTTAGTGATTAAGGAGACACTGTGCACCTGTTCAGTTAGAGCTGTCCACTGAGACTGCATGAATGCTGAGAAACAGCTTTTTCCTAAAAGGCTAATGAAATTTCCACTCTCGGGTGTGCCCTCTGTAGTTGTCCCAATTAACAGATCTCCTCAGACAATGTGATGACATGCTGTCACACACACACACACGAGCATTCAGACTCACGGATATGTTATGATAGAGAGGTGTTTCGTCTGAATTTTGCACTGCTAATTAAAATGAAAAATGTAGAAACATTTTTTTAAATTGTCTTCAGACGTGTGTGTGTGTGTGTGTGTGTGTGTGTGTAGGATTTTTTTTTTATTTATTTATTTTTTATAAAGGAATTTGGTTGCACAATCAACAGAAAACACAAAGTAACCCAGTTGGACACCAACGTTATTATACATTGATATTTTATTGAATTTGGGTTGTGATGTCAGGTGACTAACTTCAATTTGATGAAGAATACTGACGATAGATGACATTGAAATTTTGTTGGTTTAGGTTGTGTTCTTAAATAACCAAGATCCAACATCTTCCAAACATCATCTTGACGTAAAATAAAGACATTCAGTAGTAAGGTATGAAGAACAAAACCAAACGTCTGCAAAACATCATAATATTAATATCCACTCAATGTGAAATTCTAACATCATTAGACATTTAAAATATCGTCAACCAGATTTTCATTCCAACCAAAATTGAACATCTGATGTAAAAGTCCAACGTTTTCTGACACCATATTGATGTCCAGTGGCAGCTAGGAAGATGCTAATAACTGGCGTCTTAGTTGGTGGTTTAACATTTAGCAAAGAGACATTTTTCAAAACCAATTCTAGTTTGAGATGTAAAAGAAAAATAAAGATAGAAACACACTGTTGACAGGTTATTGTCACCACCAGACCTTTTGCTGGTGGAGAAACATTCTGTTCTTCCTGTTTTAATAAACTGAGCTGGGACAGCTAAAAAACTGAGTGCCTGGTGACTGGACGTCAGCTGATTACGGTTCATGCAGATGTCAGCATTGCTGCTCTGTAAGGTATTTGAGAAAGAGGCATGACCGGTCACATGTAGTGCCTAATAGCCATGAGCACTGAAACTCGCATGATGGGAAGGCAAAATTTCATAACGTGTGTGGTGGGTGGTGAGTTTCTGTCTGGGAAACATGTTGACTTTTCTTTATATGCATGTAAAGCTTATTAATGCATAGTGGGTCGCTTAGTTCCAAGTACACAGATTCAACACAAGCAGCCCTTCCCTTATTTGGCAGTCAAATCCTCCTCCCTGGCATTTGTCACCCAGTGTTTTCTTTCCTGTACAGCTGGTGTACAGTTGCAGCAGAGCTAATACTTTCACATCTTCCCCCCACTTCCAATTTGACTTCATAGAAGTCGCCTTTAAGTGAGTTACAGAAACCTCGGCCAAGTATAACAAAAGATAAACTGTTTTGTTTTTTTCTCGTTAGGACAAAAGGAGAGGGAGTCACAGGAAGTCAGACGTGTGTTTATATCAACGGTATTCCAAACGTGAAACTTTATTCCAGCCAAGGCATGAGTGCAATTTCTTACAGGCTAGACTTGTAAACATGGAGACAGTGTTAACTTGTGTGCTTTTCCTGCTGTGTTTAACAATGGCTTTTTTTCTCTTTGTAACTTGGTGTACATGAAACTGCCCTTGAACTATTTACTGAACCTGACAGCAAACAGATTACAGTGTTTACATGCAAGAATATACAGACTAAGGCTCCAAAAAATATATTAATAAATTATCTTTACATTTTGTTTGTGCTGATTTGAAAGACTTCAAAGATTGTGTATATTTCTAAGCTTTTCAGCTGTAAACATTTTGGGTTTTAACATGTCATATCCACAGTTTACATGTTTCAACATAAAGTATATTGTTGTAGCCAAAATATAAAGAAATAATAATATGCACTGAAAGACACTATTATTTTTGAGAAAATTAGATGACACCTGGCCAAATCAGATGAAAACTCACCATGTCCATTTGCCAAAGGTTTGTCCTTATCATTTAATATGATGTTTTGGTTTCCACGTTTCCCAGGTCCACGCAGCATCACATCATGGCGGCCTGTACATCCGACCCTTTCTTGAGTCCTTTGAGGAGACGCCGATGCTGGTGGCAGTGCTCACCTATATGGGCTACGGCATCCTGACCATCTTCGGCTACCTCCGAGACTTTCTGCGTCACTGGAAGATTGAAAGGTGCCACATCGCCAGGGAGAAGGAGGAACAGAGGGTGAGAGAAGCCGCAGACACAATATGGTGTTGTATTTATCTATTAACACATCCGGCTGTGACAGTGGTCGTGGTTTGATGCCTCCGTGCTGGCGATAGCTGTGGCTGGAGGTATTATGTTTTCAGGTTGTCTGTACGTCCGTTCGTATATACATCCCTCCCATTCTTCTGAACGCAATATCTCAAGAACGCTTTGAGGGAATATTTTCAAATTTGGCACAACTGTCAACTTGGACTCAACCATGAACTGATTAGAATTGGGTGGTCAAAGGTCAAGGTCACTGTCTGTGACCTCATCAATTTCATTCTTATGAACGCGATATCACAAGAAGACCTTGAGGGAATTAACTCAAATTTGGCACAAACATTGGCTTGTACTCAAGGATGAACTGATTAGAATTTGGTGGTCAAAGATCAAGGTCACTGTCTGTGGCCTCATCAATTTCATTCTTATGAACGCGATATCACAAGAAGACCTTGAGGAAATTAACTCAAATTTGGCACAAACATTGGCTTGTACTCAAGGATGAACTGATTAGAATTGGGTGGTCAAAGGTCAAGGTCACTGTCTGTGACCTCATCAATTTCATTCTTATGAACGCAATATCACAAGAAGACCTTGAGGAAATTACCTCAAATTTGGCACAACGGTGGGTTGTACTCAAGGATGAACTGATTAGAATTTGGTGGTCAGAGGTCAAGGACAATGTCTGTGGCCTCTTCAATTTCATTCTTATGAACGCGATATCACAAGAAGACCTTGAGGGAATTAACTCAAATTTGGCACAAACATTGGCTTGTACTCAAGGATGAACTGATTAGAATTTGGTGGTCAAAGGTCAAGGTCACTGTCTGTGGCCTCATCAATTTCATTCTTATGAACGCGATATCACAAGAAGACCTTCAGGGAACTAACTCAAATTTGGCACAAATGTTGGCTTGTACTCAAGGATGAACTGATTAGAATTTGATGGTCAAAGGTCAAGGTCACTGTGACCTCACAAAACATGTTTTGGCCACAACTCAAGAATTCATACACTAATTATGACAAAATTTCACAGAAATGTCTCATAGAATAAAATTTCAAAAAAGTTGTGACATTTTATATCCAGATGGTCAAAGGTTGAATCACTGTGACATCACTATGTTCTCAAAACGCTTCCCTGGCTGTTATTCAGTGTCATAACTCAGGAAGAGAAGAGGAGACATTTGGTGAGGTACTGAATTGGTGACATGACACCAGACATGGATGTAAACTGTAGACTTGACTGGTACGTGGATGCATACAACTGCAAGGCAATAATTCTAGTTTACACCCTGTTTTAGAGCTGGGTATCTGTACTCAATGCTTTTTTAAGGTGTCAACTGGAATAAACCAGTACCAAGTAGTATCAAAACTCCTCCAGTCAGAAGATACCTGCATTTGATCCTTTTTGTGCTCTAGACAAGAATGGTTATGATTTTGCTCACAGCCAATGACCACAAGCATGCTTCAATTTAATGTAACGTGTGACTGACCCACTGCTGCAAATGTTCAAAAATATGCTGCACTACTCACCTGCGGTGTCTGCTGGCATTTTACACAACAGAATGCTTCCGCTCCAAGAAAAAAACGCAATCAAATGAAATACTCTTTGGTATCAGTATCACTGTAAGGGTACTAGTATGGTAAATATTAAAACAATACCCAGCCCTATCCTGTATCTTAGAAACAGTTTGTCTGTAATGAGCAACATGCTGTTATAGTTTCTAACAGCAGACACATGCATTGCAGTCAGCATACTTTGCCTATACTGTAATGACTGGAATGTTACGATTGTTTTGGTTGCACAGTGACAACACTATGAGGATAATTGCTGTTGAGGAAAAGAAGGCCAGATGGGTTTCAGGTGTTGACTGGAATTGATTTGAGCACTTGTTGCCTGGTGACTGGGCATTTGCCTCGTTCCTGTAGAAACAATAGAGATAACAAATGGAAAATTAGACTTGATCTGTTTGTTGTTTTGTTAACCAAACTGAACCAAAGTGATATTTGCACACCACAACGCTTCACAACACTAGAAGCAGTGGGTTCTCATATTTCAACCTTGGTGTTTGGAGAGGAAGCATACATTTGGTAAACAAATCCTCATATCGTTAGAGGTAATCTTGTCAACCACAATATTACAAACAGGAAATAGATTGCAAGAAAAGTCTTTGTGTATTTGCTGAAACATTCAGCAGTTCAGACAGGATTTAGTGTTCCTGGTTTATCATATGCAGACTCACTGAGTCTTGTATAATATTTAAAATGTTCCCAGTAAGTTGTCATGGCTTTTCTTCACAATTCAGTGGAATGTGCACTAAAGATTGCATTTTTGTTAATTCACAGCTAATGGTGGCGTTATCAGCACATTTGGAACATGTCCTTGACCACTGAGATTGTTTTCAACCCGTTATGTAACTTTTGATAATGAGGCCCATTGTTTTTAAGTATTTGGTTATGTTGGGGAAAGGAAGCTCGTGGGATAGACGTGAGGAAGTCATTAAATCACCCCAAGGATATCCCGCGGACGTTTCCTCTAAGAACCAAGGAAAATGAACTTCCTGAGTCATATGTTGAAATTTAGAGATTATTTCTAGGGATTGAATTCCCTCCAGTTAAAGCTGGGATAGGCAGAAATCTGGAAAATGAAAAAAAAAGAAGCAGAATTTGAAAATGCACACGCCTTTGCAGTTCTCTTCTTGCCTCTTTGTCCTAAGCCCCTCCCACCAGATTGTCACAGCATGTGTACACACTTCATACAGTCATCCAGTGTTTCCCATACATTGATTGATTTATTTAATCTTGTTTTATTGTTGACTTGCCTACAGCACATTTGCCCAGGCCCTTTTCGCCCCCCTTTCTCTCTCTGTTTATCAGACCACAAATAAGACAAGACATGGCCATCAAGCCACAAAGAGAACAGGCAGCAGCTCCAGAATGGACCTTCAGCTGGTGGCTGTAGCAGCTAAAAATTGTTCAGTGAAAACCCCCCAGTACCAGGTGTCGCTGTGGTTTGATGGCCAGCTGCAGTCACAGGCCTAAACTGTGTAATGGCAGCAACAGAAAGTTTGTTAATCTGGCAAGAAGGCGGGGTTGTCCAAATCCCCAGGAGCTGGGGTTTGTGTTGGCTGAATTTGCAAATTGGGGTCAGTTTTTGGGGCTGCTGCCCGCTCTCCTCCCAGTGACGTTGTCTGTAGCAGTGGGGAGTGAGGTGGGGGACATGGTAATGTTAGCAACATAAACGTAAACTTGAAGCTGCAGCCATGAGCCTTTGGCTCCAGTTAGCAGAAGGCTAAACTATTAGCAACATTTTCTCTTCATCTGTGAAATACTTCACTGATATTGACACATGTTTTATTTATTGTCAGACCCTCTTTTTGATAAGTCTGTCTACTTTTTTTGGTTGCTTTGCAGTGTAGGTAGTTGTTGCCAATGCTGGAATAGCAACTTTCTCTGCAAGATTTTCCACCATTGAATCAGGCTTTCACCATCTGAAGGGACGCGCATCTGCATTTGTAGAACAGCTAATAGGAACGCCCTCTCCCTGAAATGACCTGTGATTGGCCAAAGTCTCCCATCATGGGTCAAAATTTTTAAAGCCTGAAAACAGAGCCAAGAGGAGGTGCAGAAGTGTAGTTTTCTCTGAGACCATTTGAATTAGAACATATTCAAATGTTATTATGGAATTTTTGCCTAATGACACCAAAATAAAACTGCTCACCCCGGCTTTAATCTTTCCAAATGCATGAATGGCATGTAGGTCTTTAAAGTTCATTGATATTTGGTTTGGTTTTATACTCATAAAACAAGAATGATATTCCTACATTTTCTGCCACTCAGCTGATGCACCCGTTTCTACTCCTCCTCATCATGTTCTCTTTATCCACCCATGTGTAGGACTTTGTGCCGCTCTACCAGGATTTTGAGAACTTTTACACCAGAAACCTCTACATGCGTATAAGAGACAACTGGAACAGGCCCATATGCAGCGTACCAGGGGCCAAAATGGACCTGATGGAACGAGCCTCCCATGACTACAACTGGACTTTTAAGTGAGAAAGACATACCTTTCATTCAAGACTGTAAACACGAGGCATTCAGACACATGGGGCAGAGCAGGAGTAACAAAGGGAAGTGTGCTGTATGGTTAATGCCCCTGTCAAGGATTAGTATTGCCTGCCCTCTCTCCTATGAATACCAAGACAAGTGAGACATTGTGTTAATTAGAAAAAAAGACTGGATAATGTTACTAATCTACAATGTAACTGAGCAGAATTATGAACCGAACCTGCTAGCAGACATATACAATTCCATGTTGTTAAGCTGTATGAAAGAGGAAACTGGCACTAAAGGGAAGTGCATCTTGAGCTTGCAAATTAACTTTTTTATCAACCTGCCACCATGGCTGGTGGATTCCAAAATTTATCAGCCACCCAATAGATTACCATCATTTTTTTGCCTGGTAAGTGAAGCTTATCTTGCAGCCACTTGTATATTTTACCAGCATTTGGCAGGTGGCCGTTGGTAATTTCCAACCCTGCCCTGTAGCAACATATCATCATGCGTGTTGGTTTTACCATCCTGCCATTCCATGGGACAGTTTGTTTTTCCTGTGCCACCCAGTAAGTGTTGCCTGTCTGGCATCTACCATCTGCCTGAATGTCTGTGAAAACAGTATAGGTGTCCTGTAAGGGTTGGGAAAAAAATCAATACAACATATTATTGCAATATTTTTGTTACACAGACACCAAGTATCTGTTTTTTTTATTATATAAATGATTAATATTACAAATACAAATTAACTTTCAGTAGCTTACTAGAATTCTATAAACAGTTGCTTTTTCAGGTAACTAATTTATTTTATTTAATACAACTATTGATGTTGACAAACTTTCCTTCTGGGACATAATTCGCAGTTGAAAAAGGTAATAAATCACAATATATCGCAATATGTTTTATCTCAATACTCAATATATTGCAACAGGTTTAAAATCGGTTTAGTATCCCACCCCTAGTGTACAGTACCCCAAAGTTTACTGTCATAGAAGACCAGCAGATGTTTACATTTGTGAATCCGAACTCAGAGTGTTTACTGAATTTACTTGACTTTTATTATCGAGTAATTTGGGTATGCATCTCTCCCAATACTACCAGTACTTCCAGTACCCTAATACTTATAAATAGATATCTGCATATGTATGCAGAATCTGTAGGCAATATTCTGCTATTGAAAGCATTCTTGTTTTCATTTGTAGTCCAAGTAGTATTGACCAGTTGCAATTAAGCGACAGATAAACAGTCCATATGGAGAAACATTGCCAGTACGTGGACTCAGGGTATTGGCCAATACTCAGTACCAGCCAAATACAAGTGTTCTCTGGTTCCCAAATTTAAAATCTCTATACCTAACTACATTGAACACATTTGGACCTTCATTACGTAAAGTGCCATGAAGCCAGGCGTTGCTCTAAACCCTGAGTTGCAAATTTAAACACATCTCTTAGCAGATAAATAGGGCCCTAATCTATTCATTCTTCATATGTGACTGACATGACAGAGTGTGAACGCATTAAATCATTTTTAATTTGAAACTTGTGTTACATACTATACTGTCAGTGACATGAACATCCCTCCAACCGAGCATTTTTATTTTGACTCCTGTCACTCGTGTTTGAGGGACAGCTGCATCAAACAGTAGGGCAGATGCCACTCGGTATTATAAAGGTTAAACAAAGAGGACTGTCATGCTGTGAAGCTTTTCACTTCACCTCAATCTAGCGTTTCATTAGCTGCACCAGTCATTATTAACTGTACCAGTAGACTTGCAAAACACATTAGCTTCCTGCCATTGATTGTTTCCTCATCTCCTTCTGTCTCTCTTCCAGTTACACAGGCCGGGTCGTGCCGGATGTGATTAACTTGGGCTCATATAATTACCTCGGCTTCGCTGAGAACACGGGTCCATGTGCTGAGTCTGCAGCCGAGGTCACCATGAAGTACGGCGTCGGAGTTGCAAGCACCAGGCAGGAGATCGGTAGGAACACACGCCAAAACAAAGATACACCCACGACCTTTGATATCACTGGAGATGAACAGCAGGAATGCAGGGATGAATTCACCACAGTAAAGATGCCATCACAGACCAGTTTGTTTAGTGGTACAGTGGATGCATTCAACCTAAGCACACAATGCAAATATCATTTGATATCCTGGTTTAATCTCTCCTGTACGGAGGAGTCTTGGGACCACATTGAAGAAAAAAAATATCTCAGATAATAGAGAGTTAAGTCATAACATTACGATAATAAAGTTGTAATTTTTTTGGAAAAAAATATTGTAATATTAGGAGAATAAAGTTCTAGTTGAAGGAGAATAAAGTCATACTATTTTAATAAAAAAAGTCGTAACATTACAAAAACCTTACAAGAAAAAAGCCGTAATGTTACGTGACTAAACTCGTAAATTCATACTCAATAAATTACAACTTTATTCCTGTTTTTTTATTTTGTTATAAAATCTCCAATTTTTTTCTCAAAGTGGCCTTAATACTTAGTTTTACTCCTACACAGCAAACGCTGTTGTTTTTTTTTAAATTAAATGCACGACACAACATTGGGGTGCCTCAGAAATGCATTTGGCTGATTTTATTACACTTGGACAGAACCACGCTAGCTGATTTCCCCTATTTCCAGTCTTTGTACTAAGCTAAGCTAACCTGCTTCTGGATCCAGCTACTTTTAGCATACGCATACAGGAGTGGTGTCAGATTTCTTATCTAACCCTCAGCAAATGTCAAACTATTCCCTCAGCCTTTTAACTCCGGAAGGTGTCCGGTTTCTCCGGAAGAAACTATTTATTTCAAGTAAGTACAAAAAAAAATCTGGTTTAAACAAAATGTGAAATAAAACTATAAAAAATAGCCAGATTTAAAAAGACAAGTCATAACACAAGATTGCAATTAAAACGTGGACAAAATATGAATAAAAATAAATAATCCACAGATAAATTGTGTTTAAATCAGATAGGAACAGTTTAAAATCTGTTTTCTGGATAAATCTCAAACTTTCAGTTCAGTTGTAAAAAAAAATCCAGGACAATGCTGAATATCTGAAAGCAGTGTGTCCAAGAGTCTGTATGAGCGAGTCTTATAAGATCCAGATCACCCTGGAGGAGGTGAAACAGGTCATATGGTCAGCAGATTTTTACTTATAGAGAACAACCAATGACATTTCTCTCCCCACACAGAGAGAAGCCCACATTTTGATGTTGAGTGCAGTTGTGTGTGCTCCATAACAGGAGTCAGTTTTACATCTATTGAGATGATGCACTAAACAGTAGATGACATATAACCTAGCTCTAAGAGACAGATTGACTTCATGAGGTCACATCTCATGAAAGTTTGATGATTGCTTTGAAAGATATACAGTTTTTAGCTACAGAAGCAGTAACTTAAAGAAATGGTTTATCATTTTGCAAAGTATGTTTTAACTTTCTTACCCAGAGTTAATTGAGAAGGCCAAGACCATTCTAATGTCTGTACGCTAAATATGAAGCTACAGCCAGCAGCTGGTTAGCCTAGCTTAGCCTAGATTAGCATAAAGACTGTAAGCAGGGGGAAAAGGCTAGCCTGGCTCTCTCTGCAAATAAACATATCCACCAACTAGCACAGCTTAAGCTCACTATTAACTAGGGCTGTCAACGAATATTCTAAATTCGAATTCAAATTCGAATTTGAAAAAAAAGGACCTTCGAATGTGAAAATTGATATTCAATTGTGGAGGAAAAAAGCGCAGCGCACCGAAATTCTCGCGCGAGCCAGAGCACTTCCGTTCACATCAGACGCGCATTTCTCCACGCTGGTCGACAAGCGGTTCTGCTCCCAGCTGTTGTCTCCGTCACCCGGCTTGACACATTTGCTCGCGGCTCTCGCAGAAAATAGACCAGACGCCGATACGATCGCTGCAGGGCGCGAGCTGGCCACGGAGCTGCGTGGCGCGGCGCAGCCGGTGTGGATGACACAATCTGTTAACATGGGCGCCGAAAGGAAACTGGCTTCGCTTCGAGGCTATTCGCAGCACTTCCGCGGGCGGTGTGGCCTGACGGGTCAGAGGGGGGGGGGGGCAAGTGAGAGGTCCACGGTCGTTTATAACGTAATGTTATAGATAATTGTTTTATGTGTTTTAATGTGTAGGTATGTAAATGTTTTCAAAGACGTTTATGTTGAAATAAAAATACCTACAAGTAGTTATGTTTCCTTGTATTAATACATATACAAGTATGTTTCCTTGTATTAGTTTGCCCTCTTGTGGACATAATGCGAAAAGAAAAAAACTTGAATGGTTCGAACCTATGAGTTATTTTTTGAAGGAATATTCGAACGTCATTTTTGAGCAATTTTGACAGCCCTACTATTAACACATCATATCTTGTTTGTTTATTTCATACAAAATCTGAGGTGTAAAAGCAACCTGGCAGTGATGGCAAGACTCCAGGAAGTCACTGTACCTGCCCAAGAGATAGTCAAGCGTGTACCACCCCTCAAATGTTGTCACTTTTGCACATTGTTTTTTGTATGTATTAAACACACGAGATGCAACATGTTAGTTAGAGAGCTTTGGAGGTGTTGGAAGGCATTTTGAAATTTGGGTGGA
Source organism: Epinephelus moara (assembly GCF_006386435.1). Lineage (NCBI taxonomy): Eukaryota > Metazoa > Chordata > Actinopteri > Perciformes > Serranidae > Epinephelus > Epinephelus moara. The sequence goes on along the minus strand of NC_065519.1, from coordinate 28,825,195 downwards.
GCCAGGCAAGCTGTAAGCTAGGCTAACCATCTCCTAGCTGGCTGTAGCTTAAAGGTATACTATGCAGAAATTGTTAGTTACCATTATAAATTCACTCGCCAGCAAAAGTGAAAGTAAAAGCGAACCCTAGATTCATTCTCAGTTTGGAATGGGCTTTGTCTGCATGGCGTTTTGCTTCACTATATTTGTGTTGTTTCGCTGCCGTCCACAATTTTTGTAGCTTCCTTCTAGATGCCTGCTGATTATGGTCTGGCACCTGGTAGGCCCTGACCACACTTGTGCGCTGTTATTGGCTGGGGGGCATACACCCAGAAACATCCCAGTGATAGCAGAGTATGAAAATAAGAAAATACAGGCAGAGGGGAGAGTTTCTGCAAATAAGTACAACACCACAGACTTACAGTGGGTCATAAGTGATGATTAAGAGGGATTGCTTTTGTATCAGTTTATACATTGGTTTTTTTTTGGGGGGGGGGGGAATCCTGCACAGTATACCTTTAATATTGAATGGATAGATATGTTGGTGGTATCTCAGCAAGAAAGTGAAAAAGTGTAAAAAAAACAACAAAAAACCCAAAAACTAAACCATTCCTTTGACATTGGCCAAGCAGTCCATGTTAGCATAGATCTTTGAGGTTCTGATTGCTGTGTGTATATGATGATATCCTGTATCTCAGGTAACCTGGACAGACATGAGGAGATGGAGAAACTTGTGGCTAAGTTCCTGGGTGTGGAGTCAGCCATGGCATTTGGGATGGGTTTTGCAACCAACTCCATGAACATACCAGCACTGGCTGGCAAGGTAAGAGCGCAGGTGATCAATGTTTCCTGGGCAGGGCTGCGATTTATTCTTGCAGCACACTGCAGCACCCTCCATTTCTTGCCTCCACTCTTTGGCTCGCTATTTGTTTCCTTGTCAGATTTCCTTGATGTTGTCACAGCACTTTGTTTCCTCTTTTCTTTCTCTCTGTCACACTGTCACTCTCTGTACATTATGTGAATGTTAAGGTTGTGTTAGTGTATGCACTCGTGTATTTGCCATTGATGAAATATGTTTTCTGCCAGGCACTTTTGTTAACAGAGTACATTTAGTTTTAACAAAACAGTTCTGCAACATCACACTATCACAGATCAACAGCAGCACTGAGAACACTGAGCCACAAACCCATTCTCTGGCCTCATATCAGGAGCAAACACTTCCTGTTGGCGTGGTGGCTGTCAGAGTGAAAATAACAAAGAGTTCAGAGCAGTCTGTTTTGTCGCATTGCTGCTGGTGTTGTTTGGCAGGTAGCTACCTGACCACATAGTTTGTTTCCACTCTGTAACTTGTGAGAGGTAACCAACAGTGAAGAGGGTTGGACTGCAGCTTTAAATTCATTTGTTCTTGTGAAATGTTGCAAACTCATCGGTTAAAATGTACATTTTCAACATCACAGTGGTCACTCAACTACTTCCTTAAATATCAGTTTTATACACACAAAACCATACTCCACCCACTCACCAGACCTACCAGCTGCTGGAAAATATGTTCTAAAGTGATTTGGAAGTCAGTAACACTATCTGCTGCCTCAGATGGATAAAAACAAATCAGATGTATGAATCATTTCTACATGTTAAAGTTTGTCTGGTGTCCTGCAGGGCTGCCTGATTCTGAGTGATGAACTTAACCACGCCTCTTTGGTCCTGGGAGCCAGACTCTCCGGGGCCACCATCAGAGTCTTCAAACACAACAGTGAGTCTCTGATCACAATAGATTCTCTTATAAGTATGTCTCCCACTGGCATCTATAGCTACAGTTATTTTCATTTTTATTTCTGTTTGTCAGTACCCCAGTCTATCTTCATTCTTTGCTTCTTTCTATAACTTTTATTTTTTTAATCATCACAGACATTGATGCGCTTTGAGCGATAATGATTTTCTTACTTCTTACTTCCGTGTGCTGTATGTCACTGCTGAATGGTGATGTCATCATTTTGATTTACACAGTTTCAGACATACATTACAATGCACACACACTACTGGGAGGTTAGGTCTGCATTCTATATTGCAGTCAGTTTTGTATCATAATTTGAGTACCGTAAAACCGTTAAAGTCCCAATTAAATGCCCAGTCCCTTTTACTAGCCTGGTGGGGCTACAAATTTTGACAGATAAATGCCAATCTGATTGTATTTCCTGATCCTTACTGAGCAACAGTTTTGTGTGAAAGGAATTAAAGGCCTGTCCCATAGACGCCTGCCCCAAATATAGGCTGGTTGAGTTCAGTGATTTAAGCAAATAATAGCCCGGGCTATTAATTGAAGTTTTACAGTATTCTGAACAGCCTAACCAACACAGATTGTTGTGTTACTTTAGAAGTCAGCCAACATGTTAAATAAAAAGTTAAGAAACCATATGTTTTTTCCTTTTTGTTTTTTGAGTGAGGCCACAGACTTCTCTGAAAAGATATTTTGACACGCTACAGTAGGAAAAGCACAGGGGTAAAATATAAAATGAATGATAGCTGCTTCAGTTTCAGGGTTCTGGTATTGTTCAGGCTGGCTCACTGTCATGGCTTACTGAGACACTTGAATAGAACAGAAGAATAGCCTTTGTTAATGTTATTAACACCCGTGCTTTATCTAATACATGTCAAATCTCAAAAAGTCATCACACAAGCTTCATTATTTCCACACAAAAACAGCTCTCTGTATATCAAACACAGAGAAGAAGAGCTAGCTAGCTGTTTATGCATTCAGGTGGCTCAAAAATAGCTCTTCCTCTCATAGAACATGAGATACATGAAATATAATGTAATAGATTGGGTGTAATTTAAAAAAAAAAAGAAAAGAAAAAAAGCTATTAGATGTGTAATAGCCATAGCCATTAAGCTAACTAGCCACAGCATTTGTTCTGCAGCTGTCACATACACGCGCTGTTTGTTATAATTTTTTCACAGAAAATCTGGTTGGATTATTTGACGTCATATTTAGCGAAAAATCCAGCTGGTTCATCTTTTGTTGTACAATAATGATAATGTTGACATAAAAAAAGCTTGCATCTTAATGCTAATTACTTTGTGGGTATTATTAGCAGTGAAGGATTTGCTACTAATCTTTAGCCATTAGCTACCAGCTAACTAGCCAAAACTCTTCAACTTGCCACTTAGAGCGTGTTACTCGTCTGTTTTTACTGGTGAGTTAGTTTGGTAACTTGTTGAATGTTGCTAATCTTTCCAGCTATTGCAACAAACAAACCAAATCCCCAAGTTAATTCACAAGTACATGTGACTTGTTATCATTTTTTGCTAAAATGCAGGATTTCTGACCAGTACAGAACAGTCTACGGCTAATGTGCTAAAAACAAGAGCAACTTTGTTAAAGAATCTGCCTTCATTTGATTGTTATGTTTTTAATAAAAACTTTGTTTGTGGGTGTATTGAAACTGTGTTTATGGGTGTCTCACTTTTTTCTAATGAATTCCCAGTTGACAAAAAAACAGCGAGTGGTTTTCTGCCACCACTGTTCTAACCACAAGTTTCATTTTGACTGTTCTGTAACTCTTTTTTGTTCCTGTCAGATATGCAGAGCCTTGAGAAACTGCTTAGAGAGGCCATAGTCCACGGGCAGCCCAGGACTCACAGACCATGGAAGAAGATCCTCATTGTGGTAGAGGGCATTTACAGGTAGCATACCCATTTTCTTCACAAAATAGATGTTTGATAAAAAAATATTCAGGCACTTTAAGTTTTGTTGTAGAGAATGTCTTTATTCTTCTGACCTTCTGAGCTTTGTGTTTCGGGGTTATTCAAATGGTAAAGCATTGTGCAAAACACAACAAAAGGGGTGTTATCAGTGCTGAGAGTGAGTCCAGGGACATCAGTGTTCACAGCATTCACTTTTATCAATGCTTAAAGTGTCATAGCCCTAAAGCAGTGCAACAATAGGCATTACCACCTTGAAAATCTCCATGATTTCCTTCCTGGTTTCAACATCAACACTGACTAACAGCACACACAGTACTTTCATCAGATCTTGTACACTGGTAGCTGATTTTTGCTTTAAGTTCTATACTTTTTGAGCCATTTCTCCGTATTAACTTAAAATTTGGGCAGAACATGCATGTCAGTAGGAGTCTTACACAAACACATGCAAAAAACAGGCTTCCAGAAGCAGCTCTTATCTTGTGTTGATGGTTCATGTGGTTCCATTAGATTCAGCAGTAACAACACTCCTGGGACTGGATTGCTGGTTGCCAGAGCTGATTCAGTGCTTGGTTAGCTGTTACTGGTTATACACACACTGAGCAACTTTGATGGGTTTCTTTATTCTGCCGGAAGGGTGCCGCAAGAAGCTGCACTATATAGCAGTCTGCAGCTACAAAGTGCAGGCAAATTATTTGACATTGTTGCACTATTTTAATGAGTTATATCTTTATATGTTAACATTAAATTTGAGACGTGCAGTTGTCTTTAAGATAAAGTGTGTTAACAGTTGAGAGGTCCCAGCAGTGTCACTATGACCTTGAGTGGAGAACAGATGGTGAAATACCAGGAAAATCTGAACTTGAACACATCAGGACATTTACTTGACACTGGCAACATCCTCTACTTTGCCTTTTCCTCCCTGCAGCATGGAGGGCAGTGTAGTGCGCCTGCCAGAAGTGATTGCCCTGAAGAAGCGCTACCGGGCCTACCTTTACCTAGATGAGGCCCACAGCATAGGGGCCCTGGGGCAGAGAGGGAGAGGTGTGGTCGATTACTTTGGCCTAGACCCCTGTGATGTGGACGTCTTGATGGGCACATTTACCAAGAGCTTCGGTGCTGCAGGGGGATACATCGCAGGGAAAAGGGTGAGGATGGAGGATTATGAGTTTATTTTATTGCCGTTTCATTTTATTGTTGAAGGCAGGGTCATAAAAAAAGATGACTTGTAAGAGATAAAGGCGTGTAGAGTCACAAGACATGGATGCTTTTCCAGTTCAGTAACCTAGTGTTTTTACAAGCTAGGTAAACAAGGCTAAACAGCAGTCTTAATGAGAATGCTTTAGTTGTAAACAGTATCTCAAGATCAGGGGTTAGTGTGTCAGGTGACAAAGTTTTAAGTGTAATAAAATGAACACCTGTCATCTCTGTAATGTGGATTAACAGCCTTGCAGTGTATGAATGCTGCATTCTCGACATATTAGCCCTGTTTCCTGACATGGACTTATCAAAACAAAAGGCTGGGTTAAAAAAGAATCTTGACTTCAAGACATAAACAACTTTTTTTGTCTCTGTGAAAGGCTGAAGAGATTGTGACACCCTGTCATCTTCGCCCACCACCTCCACTGCTTTCTCACAGAGACTTTTTTTCACTTTTAAAGAAAGCCAGCACTGAGGCATGAATCACTAGTCTAGGAATGTGTCATCAAGTCACAGGATAAGCTTACAGAAAAGTGTTAATAACCTGCATGTCTTTCAAATGTTGTAACAAAATAGTCAAAAAGGGTGGTAGTTTAAAATCTTGTTGGAGCTTTTTTTTCATCAGAAGTACAATACATTTTTCTCAACTTTACTGCATATATGGCAGTTTGCATTGGACACAGAGACTGTTACATTCTTACAATCTGTGCAAAACAGCACATTCTCCATGATCTTTTGACATTTAAATGATTATAACCAACTTTTCTTGTTTGTTTTAATGCATATGCAGTGAATAAGGGGCATGCTCTTATTCTTCACACTAAAGCAGGCAGTAAATCTAAAGGAAGCCATTCCAAGCCTCGTTTACAAAGAGTCCTGAACTCTCCATGGTTGTAGAGATTGTAGAGTAATTAAAGCTTTACATGCACAAATACTTACATCTTCTGTGTATCTGCTGGGTTTAGGAGCTTATTGAGTACCTGCGCTCCCATTCCCACAGTGCGGTCTACGCCACCTCCATGTCTCCTCCTGTGGTTGAGCAAATCATCACTTCTATGAAGTGCATTATGGGAGAGGATGGCACAACAATAGGTGAGTGGTGCAACAATATTATTATTATTATTATTATTTATTTTTTTTTTTTTTTAAATATATATATACTAAAGGTAGAGTTTTTGACCTAGTGGCGCTAGTGAAGCAGTTTTTTTAATGGATGGGTCCTCATTAGGCCTGTTACCATGACTACTGTCATGACTGCATTTCAATGCAATATTCTGCTGGGAAACCTTTGGTCCTGGCATTCATGAGGTAGCCCCTTTACACACTTCACCCGCCTAATCATTGTTATAGACCAAGTACCCCTGCTCATTGCAACATTATCACCACAAAAACTGCTCAGGAATGGCCCAAGGAGTGTGACAAGGAGCTCAAGGCATCGACCAAGCTTTCAAATTCCCCAGATCCCAATCTGATTGAGCATGTGTGGGACAAACTGGAACCCCAGAGGTCTTTGTCCAGGCCAGAGCTAAGTCCTTTTGCGGTGGGGCATCTGCCCTGTCGAGGCATGGAGACAGGACCTCTGGGGGTGTGTTGCTGTCTGGCACCAAGGCGTTGTCAAAGGATACTTTGAGTCCTGTGGGTTGTGAGTTAAGGTACCGGCATGCCCAATGGATGTTCAATCGGATTGGGATCTGGGGATTTTGGAGGCCAGGTTGACACCTTGAGCTCTTTGTCACGTCCCTTGGGCCATTCCTGAGCAGTTTATGTGGTGTGGCATGGTTCATATCCTGCCTAGGGGGCGCACTGCCATCAGGGAGTGCCGTCGCCATGAGGGGGTGTATTGGTCTGTAATGTTGTTTGGATGGGTGTTCAGTGTCAAGTGGCATCTACATGAATGTCAGGACCCAAAGTTTTCTAGAAGAACATTGCACTGTAAGAAAATGATCAGTGTTATTCACTTCACCAGCCAGTGGTTTTAATATTTTGGCAGATCGGTGTATATTGTCCCAGAAATAACAGCGATAATCAATGCTATAGATAATGTCATCTTATGATAATTTAATAGCATAATAATCTGTTTGAGTCCTGATATCCCAGCCACAAGAACAATCCCCCTCATGTCCTCAGAAGTAATATACTATAGCAGAATTGTTTTATTAAAACAGCGTCAAAGGCTCAAGTGGTATCAAAGTAGCCTACAGCTCAAGCAGGACCCTTCCAAGGTTCATTTATTGTGACATGTCAAAAGAGAGAGGGGCTCATGACAAGGTCAGACATTTTACACATGAAGCAGCCAACAGAGACTCTTAGTGAATATCATACATCAGGGGGCGTATTCACAAACATTCTGAGAATACTCTTAGAGAGCTTCTAACTTGGCCTAAAAACTTTAAGTAGGAGTCCTAGCCTAGGAGTGATTTAGGAAAGTTCTCAGAGCAACTCTGAACAAGGAAGAGACAGAAACTTTTATCTTACTTAGGGGGTGTGGTTGACCCAGTTGCTAGGTTTGATGCATTCTTTTAACAGATGTGATTGGTTGTCACAGACACACCCTTTTGTGAGCCTGTAAGGTGTGGACACCCAGTGGCAATGAAATGAACTGCGTGACGACGTGAGACTCTGAAAGTGTTGTCATTGTTGGTGTGATCACTCTGCTGATGGAAGGTTGAGACAGACAAAAGTCATCACTGCTGCACTGTTGTGATCATTTTATTTCTGGCATTATGTGTGTATCCCCAATGAGATCAGCTACTAATATTATCCCTGCACAATCTGATCTGTAGCATTTCAGTTACTCACTGTCATCCAGCATTTGGAGAATATTTTGCCAAGGTCTTTGTGTGTCCACCATTTTATCCTGATTAAGAAACTCATTAGCCTTTTAAAAGTCCTCCTTCCTGCTCCCAACATTTTTTGATCTTAGGACTTTTTTAAGGTCTAAGATGCTCTGTGAATAACTTTTGTCTTTACAAGGACCTACTCTTAACTTTAAGGGGAAATTCTAAGAAAACATCACAGTTCTAAGAATTTCCTTAGAATTTTGTCACTAGGAGCAACTCTTAGTACTAAGAAGCTTTGTGAATACAGGCCCAGATACTTTCATAGCTTATCATTTAAAATAAACTGAGAGTGATAACCATCAGACTAGCGATGCCTCTGTCTGGTTTGTCAGAGTTGAGTGAATCTAATCGTAGCTGCTGTACTTTTCATCAGTTGCCACTGGGTGTCAGTGCGCACTAATGGAATCTAAGAAAGACTCACCATCACAGTGGTTCTTATCAAAGACCAGATATTCCAAAAAAACTGTTACAAAACAAACTAACTAAAATGAAATATACAGGAAATGTCTTTAGTTTATGTTTTTGTCAGTTTAGTCGAATTTCTTAACACAACATGCACAAAGAGAGAATTGATACATGTGTTTATTGAGACTGCGATGTGTGCTGTGTCTGTATTGTAATACCTATTCTGAACTTATTAAATCTTACCTCTGACAAATACCACCCATATTATAATAAAAAAAAACTAAAACCAATACTACACCGCATAAAGAATAAACTAAAAATAAACATTTTTAAACACTGAAACTAAACTCAAATGAGCAAACTCACTTTGAAAACTAATCTAAAATTAACCCCAGTGAAAACAAAAATTAAAAACAAAATAAAAACTAATGAAAAATACAAAAATATAAAGAGACGCAGTGAATGCTGAACTTAACACTTACATTCACACGCCCTGGTGGTTCCCCTAGTAGTGCACACTCACATAAAAACAGCTTTTGGCTTTTTTTCCCTTTTTTTTGGCAAAGAACCTCTGAAGTGATAGCTGGAACATTTTAGAAAGAGGATATAGAAGTACAACTTGGTAATTATAACAATAATGTAGAATAGACAACAGTTTTAGTGGTTTAGATTTGATTGAGTAAACAATGTAAAGCAGCACTTGTATAACCACTTTCATTTTTAGTTCTACAAAGTATGCTCCATTTTGTAACTTAATTTCTTATTTTTATGCCACATCTTGCTCAAATGTCTTTGGTTGTTAAGACTGTTTTATTTTAATTTAATATTTTTACTTATTTAGGAATTTGCAGAAATGCCTTTTATTTTGAAAAAGATTTTTGTTCTTATTGTTCTTTATGTATTTTTTGCAAATAATAAGAAAACAGTAGTACTGTACTTTTTTTTGTATTTTCTTATGCTAGATTTAGTTTGTATGTTTGAGTTGAGAAATAAGCCTTAGGGCTGCTGTGAAACTGCACCTACTTAGGGCAACAAAAAAATTTTGTCTTGGGTGTGTCTGTACAATAGGCAAACAAGGATAGCAGAGGAGACGCCTGCACACCAATGTAACTGGGTTGGAAAGCCACTTAAAGTTCCACAGGCTAAGATCAGTACAAAAATAGTCTATAATAGTCTGTTTATTTACTCTCTCTTTATCATTTTTTGCACTTTAAGCACCTTTTTTATGCGCAGATATCTTAAAGAAAATATATTTACACTGATGGCAGCCTATGGACCTTTTTGTGGCGTCCTAGCCTAGTTACATTGGTGTGCAGGTATCTCCCCTGCTGTCCTTTCTTGAGCTGGGAAATCCACGTTTCAAAGTTATCAGTAATCTATGCGTTTTCCCTGATAATCAAGTAAGTAGATCAGAGCTATTTAAATACAGATTCAGTTGGTCGGATATTAAAATATAGAGTAAATATAGAAGAGCCAGACATTTTTAGCAGCCTTGTCCAAAACGTATACTAAAACAAAAAAACAAAAAGATGTATTTGATCATATGTCTGACCCAGGCACATCACAAAGTGCGGAAACAGACAAAAAAGAGGTATCAGTGCTATCAATACCATTATTACTATCAGGACCATTAGTGGCAATAACAATAACCAGTAACAGACTTTATCTCTCTCTACAAGTATCTCCCTCCCTCCTTCTCTCTCCCACCTCAACTTATCTCATGACTTTTTCCATTGAGGTCAAAGAAAAGTGTGTAGGTGAAGACAAAGGGAGTGCTTTTAAAATTTTCAACTACAGCTCAGATATTTTTAAAAGCTACTAAACGCGGTCAGAACTGCATCACACATGAAAACATGAGAAAAAAGGTATGATTGGCGGTGTCGCTAAACCGATCCATCCATTCTACCTGAACAGTGCTATACATGTGTAACTCTACGAAGGTGAGAAGGAAGTGAGATGAAGGAAGGAAGCTTGTCAGCTACTTCCAGATGCTATATGTTGTCATACCGGTATATCATAGTTATGTATCCTTGGCTACTCGGAGATTGCTTCTGGGTCGGAGATGGCCCACAGGCCACGAATTTAGTAAGCCTGAAGTAGACTAATTTGTTTATTATATCCTAAATCTCAATAATTGTCCACAGTCACTGCAATATGACCTTTTCTTCAAATCGTACAGCCCCAATAGTATCTCCCCTCCACTCCGCTATTATTGCAAGGTTCGTTCAGATAAATTTGATAAGATTTGTCCTTTGTGCTATTTTTTAAAATCCAAAACTGTCATTTTTGTTGCTGGCAAAGACTCTATCAATTGTATGGTCAGAAAAACACACTCCGGACTTGTATGTCTTTGCAACATTCTGCGTGTAAAAGTTTTATGACTAAAGTTGTGAGCGAACTAACAAAGTTTGTAGTCTTGCAAACATAGCTTTTCAAAGAAAGCAGTGAATCTCCTGATCGCCTGTGGGAGAAGGAAAACATTATAGAGAAACTAAAAACTTGATCTCCCCATGGTGCCTGAATGCTGTAACACTCAGATGTTTTCCCACAGTCATCTCATGAATGTGATTGTTTTGAGCTGCTTGTCAACCCTCTTTTTTTTCCTACTTTTCAAAGCATAATCAAGCTAGCTCTAAAGCGCTAGAGACTAAGAGATCTAAAGACTTTTTTTTCCAACCAGAGAGATGAAATCTGCAGAGAAAAATCATGTTTGAATCTGGCACTTTATAGACATTTCATTACAATCCAGTATTTCTTTCTGCATTTTTGTTTTTACTTTCAGTTGTAAATTGTACTGAATAAACATGAAGGACATTCAGTACAGCTCTGTGAGGTAACCAGTGTTTGGCACACTGCTGATCAACTAAATCATTAAAATTCATCCTTCGCAAAAATTTGATAGAAGTGTGGTTACTTTTCTTGCAACTGCTGTCAGCTCTCATGTTTCAAGATGTCTTCCTCTCATCCCAAGGCTGTAAACGTGTGCGACAGCTGGCAGAGAACACAGTCTATTTCCGCAAGAGGCTTCGAGAAATGGGCTTCATCATCTACGGCAACGAGGACTCACCTGTCGTACCCATGATGCTCTACATGCCCGCCAAGATAGGGTGAGCCCTGAGCTTTGACTTGTATGGAAGCAAATAAGAGACAAAAGTATTCACATTTTAACAGCTACTGAAACTTGATGTGTGTGTCTGAATTTGTTTAGAATCATAATCAGGAAAGGATTTGTTGCCAAGTATGTTTCACTTACAAGGAATTTGCTTTGTTCTTTTGTGTTTACATTAAAAGTACTATAACATAACAGTTATGTACAATATAGTTATTGTGTAATAAGCTGGTCTTGTTTGTTGCTTGTTTGTTCTAAATTCACCTATTAGGATTTGAAATATGATATTTCTTGATTAGCTATTTCAAAACCTGAATTTGAATTTTTGTAATTTTAAAGATTTTTGTTTATATTTTAGTAATTTATTCATTTGTTTTTTTGTTATTAATTCTTTATTTCAAGTGGACCATCAGTCAAATTCAAATTTCAGAAAAATTAAAGTGAACATTTTAAATGGCTTGCCATTGATTTCAATTTTCCAGCCCCTTTTTTTGGATCATATGACCGACAGACTGTGCTGTGATAGGCCAGAAGTCGGTTCAGTTGCATCAAGGCTTCATTGCCTGTCCTGTCTTCGGAACCGCAGATGTTGCTATTTGAAATTTTTCGACTTTAATTTTTAAATCTGAATATGATCAAATTTAAGCCAACCAAATCCTCTTTTTATTTATTTTTTTATTTTTTTATTTTTATCTTACTATATGATGACGAAAACTCTGTCTGTGGGTGTGTCTGTGTGTCTGTTCCACGTTTTTCTCCTCACTGACTTGGTCAACCCATGTGAAATTTGGCACAGTGGTAGAGGCTCATGGGAGGATGCGAATGAAGCAATATTACATCAATTGGCCAAAGGGGGGCGCTATAGCAACCGATTGAAATTGCAAACTTTGAATGGGCATATCTCATGCCCCATATGTCGTAGAGACATGAAACTTTGCATAGAGATGCCTCTCCTCATGAGGAACAAATTTGCCCCAAGAACCCATAACTTCGGTTATATAGATTTTCCGCCATTTTGAATTTTTTGAAAAACACTTAAAGGACCTATATGTAAGAAATATAAAGCAAATAGTCATAAAATCCTCCTAATATGTCACAGAGACTAAGGAATAATGTTCATATAACACACTGATCTCACCAACAACAATAGTACAGCCAGAATATTCGCATTTTAAAAAGAAAAAATTACGGTCCGCAAATCATGTTTATGTTTTGAATTTGTGTTTTGGCCTGTTGCGCCACCCACCG
>NC_065519.1:28811075-28812621 GCF_006386435.1 Epinephelus moara | reverse complement strand
TCTTCCTAGGAAGTTTGACCGATCTGCATGAAACTCAGTGAACATAATCTAGGGACCAATATCTAAAGTTCCCTCTTGGCAAAAGTTGGAAAACTTACTAAAACTGAGCTTCTATAAGGCAATGAATATTGCGGAGGGCGTGGCTCATCACATAAAGGTGTATAACATCTCAAGGGTTTCACTGATCACCAAGCAACTTCGTAGGCATGTGACCACACATAATCTGAGGGGACCCTTCCATTATTGACCCCATCAAACAAAATGGGGGCGCTAGAGAGCTAATTTCTTATCTAGGCCTAACCGCCATATCGATTTTTACTAAACTTCATAGATATGTAGAACAGGATGCCTCGAGGTGACTGGAGAAATTTAACTCTAATTGGCAACTGGGTGGCGCTATAACAACAGAAAAATGCTTAAAAATGGCTAAAATGCGACCGATCGCTGTGGCTCCCCCTGTGACCAAATGTTTGTTTTTTGCTAATTTTTGGTATGACTAAGTCATGGTATGGTATGCTGTACATAATCACAGAAACTGTCAGTGTGTCATTCTGTCAGTCAGTCATTCTGTCTGTCCCACGTTTTTGTACTCACTGACGTGGTCAATCTATGTGAAACTGCACGTAGGCATGAAGGATTGGCATAGGTAGAAGGTGACAAAGCTACCAATGGGTATAGACTAGTAGTTCTGATTCTTGAATTTTTTAATCTCAAATTATTAACATGGAAAAAAATAATTGAAATCCAGCTTTTGAAATAGCAAATCAAGAAACTAAGGAAATCAAGAAACAAAAAAATACTTGTTTTTCTAAGTCCCGATAAAATCTCAGTAGACTTAAGTCAGATGGCAAACTGTCCTTATACAACCTGTGTTGTTGCTCAATCCTATAAGTATGAATGTTCAAAACTAAATATCTTAAAGGGGCAGTTCACTCTAAAAAGGCAGACATCTCTACAGCCAATATCTCCAGCACTCTCCAACTCACACGCAAACAATCCAGATTAATAAAGTGCATTACAGGCAAGAGGAACAATATGTATTTTTCATTTTGGGGTGAACTATCCCTTTAACCCACAGTCCATTAGCTTATTCAAGAGCTTTTAACCACATTCATTTAACCATAAATATACCAACTACCCATATTCATCCAATCAGAGGAGTTAACACTCAGGTTAATGCCTTTATGGCACCAGTATTGCATCCTCATGACATTTATGCTGTGTCTCCTCATCTTTGTCCCACCAGAGCGTTTGGTAGGGAGATGCTGAAGAGGAACATCGGGGTGGTGGTCGTTGGCTTCCCTGCTACACCGATCATCGAATCCCGGGCACGCTTCTGCATCTCAGCCGCCCACACGAAAGACGTGCTAGACAGGGTAACTAAATCAAATCAAATCAAATCAACTTTATTTATATGGCACTTTTCATACAACAGTAACACAAAGTGCCTCACAGAGGTTAAAAACAACAAAGATCCAAACAGAAAACAAAAAGAAAAGAGAAAACCCAACCCTCCCACCCAACAAAAAGCTATTTAGCTCATAAA
>NC_065519.1:28810891-28811035 GCF_006386435.1 Epinephelus moara | reverse complement strand
CAACAAAGATCCAAACAGAAAACAAAAAGAAAAGAGAAAACCCAACCCTCCCACCCAACAAAAAGCTATTTAGCTCATAAAATTGAGTTAGTAGCTAGGTAAGAATGATCTAAAACAGAGACATAAAATGCATCAAAACTAAAA
>NC_065519.1:28791625-28806726 GCF_006386435.1 Epinephelus moara | reverse complement strand
CAATAAAATCACAGGGTGCTGGTAAAATCTCTGCAGGAGTGCTCTGTAAAATCTGGATAAAATTTGCAGCCACTTCAGAAGTTAGGTAGCGTTTCCTCACTGTTCTCACCGGGGCCTCCTGTTGGTTAAAACTGGTGATGTTAAAAAACACACAAAAGTGTTGCTCTTACTGCTGAGTAACATATGTTTAGACAGATGGGTAACCAAATTTGCCAATTAAACTGGCTTTTTACTTCTGTTCTGTTTCGGCAAAGAATTAGATCTTAATTTGAGAACATTATTAAAACAAAGGAATAGTTAACTGACAACACAAGCACTCGGGTCAAGATGCAGCTTATCTGTTTATTTCCTAACCTGTCTGCAGTAAATTCTATTAACAGTCAATTTGTGGTTCTCTTTAGACAAAAAAAACTCTACCACACTACTTAACATTATTAAAACCTGTGAAATCATGGCAACTAAAAACACTTCTGATTGGTTGGCTGATGATCAATGAAGGATACCTCAAACATCACAGTTGTCTCTTATTGATAAAACAGGTGTTTTTGTAGTGTATTTTTTTTTCACCTTTGATCTCCAGTTCCTACACACTCACCACCTTGTATTTGTGGTGCAAAACCTTCTTTGCTTTTCTTTTTTAAAAAGGTATTTTTAGACTGCAGCACCTGTAGTAGCAAGCGTATTGATGTTGACTAGTCCTGTGTTGCCAGATCTCACTGGCTCACAGACCCTTCTCTTGTGTGGGCAGCGCTGAAGCCATAATTATTCAGCAAAAAACACACCGTGGGTTGTTAAAATGACTTTAATTTGTCAGAATTGTCAGACTACTGAACTCAGCTCACTGGGGCTTAGGGCTAAATACAGTTCCAGGGGGCTGTGTCTAATTACATGACTTGTACACACAGCACGTTTTATTCAAAGTTTTCCAGCATTTAGCTTGTTAGCTTGATTTGCAAGTTATTGTTGTTGAGTCCAGGAGGAAGAGAAAGATACAAATGCCAATATTCCACCATTGGCAGGCTTTTCTCATGGCACTGGCTGATACTAGCTGAGGCAGATTTTTGTTCTAAGTTATTCACTTTAAAAATACAACATGTACCTAGTCGATGTTATGACCTTCAGCTTGTTTGATACTAAGCCAAGAGATCATGTTGGCATAAAAGCATGAAGGGCAGTCTAATGGGCGGGAAACTATCTGTAGTTGGAAGGACACAGGTATGATCTTGTATGAACCCAAATGTCTACTTCTAGAGATGTCTTCAAGTCACTTAAGATACAGTGAATCCCTCCCAGCTCTGCGCCTGTGTCAGCTGGATCACCCTGCAGGTTAATGTACAGTATATTCCCCGTGTTTAGAGTTCAGGCCTCCACTCTGGCCATCCTATTTCCTCATTGTGAAGCTCTACGTCAGTGCAAGCTGCTCAGCTTTGATCGCTCTTGGCATCACATCAAAAAGCCTCCCACTCCTTTCAATGAGGGCTCCTCTTCTAAAGCACTGAGCTCACTGCAGGCCTGCCTGCTCGTCCTCTTCCAGTCACTGTCTAAACTTCAGTCTGTCTCTTATTTTAACATAAATATAGATCATTTCACACAGTGGGTGAACCTTCTCCTGTCTAATTGGGGTGTCTTTGTGGCTCAGTTGGCCCAGATGCATACTGTGTCTCAAGGATGTGCTGAGGCTGTTAAGCGCTCGCATTCCTCTTCTTGCTTTTCAAAAAAAAAATACAACGAAATCAAATGAAGACAGGGAGTGGGAGTATTGTAGTGCTGTAGAGCTTTTATCTGTCATGATGTTAAAATCTCTCTTTGTTAGCCTTCCTCTCCGTACCATTTCCTCGTACTTTGATGTGTCATGTTGATTTGTGTTTCTCTTTTATCCGCTGGTGAGCTTTTGCAGTTTTGCCTTCTCATTCAAACACTCCCACACTTGTACACACAAACCTAAATTCTTTTACTTTTGTCCTTCTGAAGACCTTTTATTTCACTAACCACATTAATATCCAAACCGTGAAACTGACCTTATATGTGGCCAAAGGGGACTTATAAAATCATCAATCAATCAATCAATCTGCATTGTTCAATACTTTTATATTAACAATGGATCCATTGAGTATATGTAAGGTGCAAGGAGTCACTAATCGAAATGAATGAAACCACACATGCTGATACCTGACTGCAGTTCCTCTCAGCTCTATGGAGCTTTTCAGCTAAGCCGGTTTTCCTGCTGTTTTGGCTCAGCCTCACTCTGAAAGCTCAACGGGCACAGACACGCCTATCCGACATCAATGAACTAGTAGCGACGAAGGCCAACTGTTGCATTGCCTCACATCGCCTGTGTCTTGGCTAAGAAGTTGCTGTTGAATACACCGCAAAGACCACAGCTGACAGCCAGCTAGCATGTATGTTCTGTGCCTGCGTGAGAGGAAGTAACACATAACATAGCAGCAGGTGGTGGTGTGTGCTCGTCATTGAAAAAGGGAACCCAGTGGACCAACAGGACAGATTCAAGATGCTAGCTAGCCAGTTAGCTCATCAACAACACAACCCGATGTTAAAAGAACAAAGGGTATTTACTGTGTGCACAGTAACATAAAAAATTACAAACTGTTTCTGCTAAAAAGCTCAATGGCTAAAAAAATGTTATCTTACCTAACATAATAAGTTTTTTTCGATCTCACGCCATTTTCAGTTGTTTGTTTGCTTTCCTCACTGTGTTGTGCACTGAGTTGCCAATCAGAGTGATAACTCTCACCACCCGGCTCCACCCAGTGTGACACTGATTTAATACGCTGAATCAGCCACGAAAACTGCTGAAATGGGCCGACTAGTGCCACCTAAAATCCAACACTACCTGTCCAAAACCAAACAGCAAATACACAGTGAGCGACTAATGAGCACACTTGGCGCCAAAAGGAGAGTTAATATCGAACCAAATGTTTGTGAGGTGGCAAGAAGAACAACTCCAAATGAATAATAGACCCCTGTATACACCTTGCATAAAAATGCACCTCTCATTCAGATTGTTTCTAGATGTGATATAAAGCCGTTTCTCTCCAGTGTGATACAAAAATGCTGGAATATGGAAAATCTGTGTGCAAATTTTGCATATACATTAACTATGGACACCGGGGCCAGTGGGAATTATCTGCGTTGCCATGTTGCATTATTGTCCACAAAATGAATACTGAATGAGGCCCAGTGAGTTTCCTACTTAATGGTGTCCGTGTCCACTCCACACAACAAAAACCTGTCCAGATAGAGAATGTCTAAGGGGCTAACATTAACAAAACAATACATTAGCTAACCTATACTAGCTAAACACTAGCTTTTGTGGCTAGCCGCTTTTGGTAATCAACATATGATGTTAGCAAGTGCATATTAGCTATATTACTATGTTCACTGTATCCCAGCTGATGGGCCATTTCAAGCCTTATCCTGTCATATTTGGTTGTTTAGGTTGTTGTCCCGTTGTTTGTTGTAAAATAGTGGGTGATGCGGAATTACATTGATCAGATGTTTCCCCATTTTGGCAGCAAACTAGCTGACCTGTAGGTATAACATCAGGAACAAAGGATTTTATTGGCTAAATGTATATTTATGCTGAAACCAAGGTCCCTTCGAACACCCCCACCCCACAAATTTTCTACAGGGGAGTGAACATTTTCATAAGAACCCAGGCAATCAGTTTTTATAAATTTCTACGCAAATTTTCCTGACAAAAATCAGTACTTGGTGTGAAATGGCTGTCTTGAATATCCATAAAATTTCTTGCTAGTAGCTTAGCTTGCTAACTGGCTAACTGCTGCTATCTTGCTGGTTTGGAACACACACGCTGAATTACATGTCTCCACTCATGTTGTTGTATGTTGACTGAAAATGTAGTTGTGTTTACACTTGTGTTCAGTGTGGTTACAATGCGTCCCTGATCACCTCTTGAGGAGGTTTAGCTGATTAGATCACAATCCGTCCTCCGTGCCCTTTGGGTGCATTTGCACCTGTGCTCTCATGGGATCAAGCACTAACTGGTTGCAATCCGATCCCCTAAAACACATTTGAATCCAAGGTGTAAAGGGCAGGGCTTGACGCTAACTTTTTTCCCAAGGAGCACATGTGCTCCTAAGTTGAAAAAGTAAGGAGCACACAAAGAACTTCAGGGGCACAATGTAAATTGATCAAATAATGTGTTTTCCGTAATAAACATGATGCAAATAGACATTTATGAGCAAAATTATTTAATGAATTTGTATACAAAATGTACAGAAAGGTAAAATCATCAAGTTTTGAAAAAGTATTGCAATTTAATTTTGTCTTTAATGTTATTATCTTATATATATATATATTTTATCTTTGCAATATGATCATCTTATATAATGTTATTACTATCCTAAAACATTCTCCAGGTCCTCTGAAACTCTGCAGCTTAAGCCTCTTTCACACAGAGCTTTCGCGGTGCCCACCGCAGGGTAGGGCGCAGAGGACAGGATTTGGGGGAGTACAGGCTCGTTCAGGAGCTACAGCTCCATGGTGACCGCTTTCGGGTCTACTTCAGGCTCTTCTCTGCTATTGGACGCGCGGCACCGAGGTGTCGTCACAGCGCGTTGCGGTGAAATTAAAAAATTTCAATTCAAGCGCAGAGCGGCAGAGCGGTGCGCTCTTGCGCCGCGGTAGCACATACACAATGAATGGGTTCGTCGGCGGAGGTCTGCGCTTTGCGTGCTCTGTGTGAAAAGGGCTTTATTTCCACCCTGCCCAGCAGCGGTACCGTGGCGAACGGTCCCTAAAGGCCTCTACACATGATCAGCTGTAAAACCGCTTTGCGCTGGCTGTCCCATTGTTTGTCTATGGAGAGGGCAGCAACGCCTGACAAAGCGGCACCGCTACCCTTGGCGTCGCGCACGATATTCATTGTGCCGACAGTGGCTTGGAAAACCGCCCATAACCGTGTCACACGGGGAAGAGGGAAGAGGGAAGGCGGCTGGAGTTCCTCCAACATTTGCGGTTAGATTATCATATTTTTTTATTGACAAAAATATAGGCTGCTTCGGCTGATTTTTTTATGCGCACATGTGCCCCTAAATATTTTTTACAGTTCGCACACACCTATTTTTAGTCACAAATGCGAGTGAAACGCTCGCACTGTCGAGCCCTGAAGGGGGTCGTGATGTTGCTTTAACTCAGCAGTTGTAGGTTAAAATGTTATCGGTATTGTTACCCAAAGAAATGTGCAGTCAAATTTTTAGTTGCCAGAAACGACAATCATTCGCAGCTAGGAGTTTTCTACATGAATACACACTCAACCCAGACAAACCTGGGAGTCAGCAGAACAGGTTTTTGTGTTTGTGTGTTTTATATTTATATTATATTTATATTATATTTTTTATATTTATTTTATATTTTATAAACACCGTAACCAAGTCAGAGCACATTGTGGTCATGTTGTTATTTATTGCCATTTGTTATTAGATTATTTAATATATGAGTGTTTGAAATTTAGAAAGTTTTAATTACATGACTTTGAAATGTTGCACTGACTGACTGAATAGCTTGTTTTTGCATGAAGAGTTTCAGCCAGAAAGAACATTTTCTGCTGTTTAGATGACAAATCTTTATAAAGTTTTCGCCTCCTGTGCCGTAACAAGGTGTCCTACTGGTGCTTCACCTCACACCCAAGTAATAGGAATGAAAAATTGAAAAGATTGGGTCATCTGCAGCATTAAAGTCAGCGGTGTTTTCTGTTTCAGCCCAAGTTAGTGATTTAAGGTTGTGACTGGTGTGTTTTTCCATAAAAATCTTGCTCTGTGCAGCTTTAAATTTCCTCCAGCCACATATTGCCCTTCTTGGTGACAGCTTTTTTATTGTATAAATGTCTCCACAGGCACTGAGTGTCATCGATGAGGTGGGAGACCTTCTTCAGCTCAAGTACTCCCGACACAAAATACAGCCATCTTTGGCGCGACCCTTTGATGATAACGTGTATGAGGACATTGACGACTGATGAACCATTCCTCTCCATAAAGTGGGGTGAACCACAACAACCCCCCCAAAATACAGAACGGGTCAAGATGGATCACAAGTCTTCCACAAGGACCGCGATGTGCACAGGTGCCCCTTGTCACTAGCTTGCCATAATGTAACCCCCCAACAAAAGGAAAACACTTAAAACTGTCATCTAATTCTACTTTGCCTTACATAAACATGCAGAACTTGTGGTGCACACACTGAAAAACAGCACTTAGGCTTTTTCCTGTGTATTTTTTTATTACTTTTTATCATTTTGTGTCGAAGAATTTTATTTCTATCTGTGTGTATGTCTGCGTTGCTTGTAGTATTTGTCATGTTAAGCCTTGTGGTTGTGTATGTGAAGTGGACAAACGCCAACTTTCCAAATGTCTCTTCAACAGTGAACTGCTGGAATTTTTTTCATAATATGGATCTAAAGTGAACTTTAATGGGGTAAAGTTAGATTCATCAAAACATCAATCAAACGGCATGTTCTTTCATCCAGTACCAGTTGTCATAGGCCAAAAGTGGAGAGCACTGGATGTTGCAATGTTTGCACATGCAAGTGACCCGATTTCATCCCTGTCAGTCTATTTGTTAGCAAGATATAGCACCAAGTGAAATGGGATTGTGTAATTATTGATCCAGATCTGGACTGCCATTGGTCGATTTTAACATTATACTATTCATGTGCTGATGGGAGAACCCCAACATCCTCTTGGCATTCTTTAGAGACTTTAGAGACTTCTGTGGTGGTGGTGGTGCACACTCTACTAGGGGACTTGTAGTTTTGTTGAAAGTAGTTTTGTAAGGTAAAACAGAACTCGAACTTTTCCCCATTTCATTGTAGGGAATAAGACGAGTCTTAAAACCCAGAGGCCGTACTGCTCCTGGAACCTGACTTCACCACGCATTTTTGATCACATTACATCATTGTCATTCCATCCTTGGTTCCTCCTAGACCAGGGGTCGGCAACCTTTACGATCAAAAGAGCCATGTTCTACCAAAAATGATTAAAAAAAATCTATCTGGAGCGGCAAAAAATATTAAGCCTGATAATGAAGGTATTGCAGCATATAAAATCTAAACTAGCCTGTCAACATTACAAATAGATCCGATTGAGCATTCATTAATACGTTTTACCACTAGATGGCACTGCAGTGGGCTATTTTTGATTATTTGGAACTTGAACTCTGCAGAGTTGGCAGTGAAAGCAAATGAGGCTTTCCATGCACTATATTATTCTCTCTTCTTCTCAGAGACTTTTACTTTTTTTGGATTTCGAACCCATAGTTAGCGAAGCTAGGGAGATTTAAGATTAGCCACCGCTCCTGATGTTTGGCAAAATTTGGAGGAAAAGGCGCCAGGCCACAGATGTTTGAAGCAGAGTTGGCGGTTAAAGCAAACAAATCTCTTCACATATAAATAAATTCTATTTTCTTCAGAAACTTTTCTCTTTTTGGATTTGAAATCTGTAGCTCACCAAGCTCGGGAGACTCAGGACTATCGTAGGCACCGCTATTAACGTTTGGCAAAATGGAGAGGAAAAGACGCTGGGCTGACGTCGACTGATACATATTTTAGTTGCAGAAATGTAAAAACGTTTTTTTTTATTTGGTGTATTGGCTACTCATTTTTACAGTTGAAGAATGTCAGAATCACTTAGGGCCTACAGCACTGATAAATGTAATTCCAAATGTTAAAAAATAAGTGTTATTTATTTCCACATGATTTTTTAAAAATTTTTGTCAAAGCCAAAGGGAGCCACTGGAGAGGCACTAAAGAGCGGCATGCGGCTGTAGTGCCTCAGGTTGCTTACCCCTGTTCTAGACAGACAAAAAATATAGAACCTCAGAGTTAAAGGAATACCTCACCCACAAAATGACCATTTGTGTATCAATTACTCATCCTGTGTTAAGTTGAATTTGTTTGTCTCGCATGCCTCCACGGTGAAGGAAGAATCCAAAAACAAAGAACATTCTTGATGAATTGAAGTCATAGGGGTCCATATTTGAAAACAGCAAATCTATATCAAAACATCTGTTCATAAACTCACAACTCCTGCAATATAATGCCAGTCTCATTAGTCCAGTAAGATGTTAAGTTCTTCTAATGCATTTTCTCTGCAATCTATTTAAAGCACTTGCACATAAACAGTCTCACACATGGATGAGTCGTGGGCCTGGGAAATTCCATGGAATGCATAAGCAGAGTTAGAACTTGATTAACTCATATCGCAGCGGTGCCTGGACAGCGTGACGTGTGTGGTTGTGCTGCTGCCGTGGTCCTGCCAGATGCCTCCTGCTGCTGCTGCCGTCATTAGTCATACTTCTACTGTTATTATACACATATGACTATTGTCACACATGTATACTGCCAGATATTAATACATNGAGGTTTCTACCGTTTTTTTTCCCCGTTAAAGGGTTTTTTTTGGGGAGTTTTTCCTTATCCGCTGCGAGGGTCATAAGGACAGAGGGATGTCGTATGTTGTAAAGCCCTGTGAGGCAAATTGTGATTTGTGATATTGGGCTTTATAAATAAAATTGATTGATTGATTGATTGATTGAACGCACGCACTTGCCCAGGTGTGCCATTCGTCTGTGCATGAGACTGTTTATGCAAAAGTGTTTTAGAGAATATGGTTTTAGCAAAACTGCATGTGTGTGTGGAAAGTAATGAGCATACAACTGGATAAATGAGACTTGGATTATACTGTGGGCTTGTAAACAGATGTGTTGATATAATTTTGCTGTTGTTAAACACGACCCCCTTTGACTTCAATTCATCAAAAAATTTCTCTAATTTTGGGTTATTCATTCACCGCGAAGGCATACATGAAAAATGTTTCTTGTAAGCATTCAACATAACATTGGGTGAGTAATTGATATACAGATCTTTGTGTGGATGAAGTATTCCTTTAAGCATATCACTTCCATCAGTAGTGGTGCTGATAGTATCAGAAGATTGCTATCTATCAGAGGATGTTGAACAGCAGACACTGCAATGACTTGTAAAGAAACTGTTGGACATTTATGGAAATATGCTTATTTGTTTTTTTTTTCCCTCAGCAGTTAGATGAAAAGATCAATACCACTCTCATGGCCATATGGTAAATATAGAGCAATAGCCAACAGACCCTTGGATACTAGCCCAAAGAGAAATAGTCCCAGTCCGTAACTCCCCATAAAACCACAAATTGTTGTTTTTGCATTCTGGTTTTTGCACCATTTTTACACAGATGCCTTCCCCTGTTTCCAGTCTTTATGCTAAGCTAATAACCTGTTGGTTCCTGCTTCAAATGTATCACAGACACAAGAACAGTATCTATTTTATCTAAATTTAAAGCAAACCATATAATGTCACTTCCTGATATGTGGAACTGTTCCTTTAATTCCGGACCAGTTGGGGTTAAATATCAAATACTTGCTGTAGAAAGTCAATAAAAATGAACTCTGAATAATTAGCGTTAAAAGCCATGAAAACAAAAAGTCCTGAACTATAGCTTGAGAATTTTATTTACCCCACCTGACACCAGCTCTGGGTCAGTGCGACAGTGCCAAAATGAAAATGAATCCAAAGTACTAGTGGGCATGTCATTAACCATGTTATCATATTGTGCCTGCACATAGAGGACAAACCTTATGCTGCATAGCTCCAACAATCACCAACCGTAAGTGGCATTAGCAAAATCTATCAAAATCAGCAAGCATATCTGCATCCAATCCAAATACGACAGCTAATTAGTCCGTCTTTTGTTCAGTAAACAAATTATCAATTTGAATAGTTTTGTTGCATCTGTGTTGACACTGCAGCTATTTGTAGTATTTGCATTTTCCAGTGACATTTAAGTATATGATTTAACTTAACTGAATAAAAGCTTAATTAAATTCCACTATTCTAGATTAACAAAAGTACAAAAAGTTTCTTATAAAGGATACAATCTCTCAGCTGTCAGTGGTTGAATTAAAAAAAGCAGCTTGACTAATTAAAATACCAGCTTTCATTAATACTAATTGAAGAAAGCAACATAATGAAAAGAACTCCAAATATCAAGGGAATTTAAACCATTATTGTCTGTTACACATGGATTTGGCTGGCCTCTTGTTCCCACAGCTGTGTTACATGTCAGCATCACTGGCATCCTTCAGAGTGATTGCATGTTTTGTTTTGTTTTTTACTTGACCAACTCTTGGTGTTATTTATACAGTTAACCGTATGACAGATAACCTCAAACATCAAGTTTAACATGACTCACAGAGTTGTGATTGTCAAAATAGTCTTTTCTATTCAAAGGCCAATATCTGCCCCATATAAAGTCCAGTCAGCCCAGTTGCCAGAAGAAAATGTTGGCATTGTGTGTTTCTTCAAACAATGAATAAGTTACATTTCCACATTTCATACATGTCATATCGTTTCTAAAGTGAGTTAATATACTAGCCAACTGTCACTTGGAGGTGGAAGAGATGGTGGATGGGCATCACCTAGGCGAGATGCCTGTCAGGCTGTCGACCACTGTTCAAGACTGACAAAAAACAAAACTGGCTATTTTTTAGCCAGTCATTGCTGTATTTCCAGCTGCATTTTGGGCACCAACTGTGGGTGTTTTTTAGGAACCTGTCTTTGTTTCCTGTGGCTTTTCAGCCCCGAAACACTGGGCTGTTTTGCAACCCATTGCTATGTTTCCTGCGGCTTTTCAGCCCCCACATGTGGGTGTTTTTTGGAGACCAATCCATGCGTTTCCTGAGGCTTTTTAGCCCTGAAATGTGGTTGTTTTTTGGAGATCTGTAGCTGCGTTTTAAGCGGCTTTTCAGCCCTAAAATGTGGGTGTTTTGTAGAGACCATTGCTGTGTTTCCAGCAGCTTTTCAGCCCCCAGACGAGGGTGTTTGGTAGGGAGCTGTTGCCATGTTTCCTGAAGCTTTTCAGCCCTCAAACATGCCTGTTCTGAAAGGACCTGTCTGTGTTTTCTGAGGCTTTTCAACCTTAAAATATAGGTGTTTTGTAGAGACCTTTTGTTGTGTTTCCAGCAGCGTTTCAGCCCCCAAATGTGGTTTTCTTTTTAAGGCACCCATTGCTGTGTTTCAGGCGCCTTTGAGTCTCCAAACAAGGGTGTTTGGTAGGGACTGTTTCCTTAAGCTTTTCAACCCTCAAACATGACTGTTTTGAAGGGACCTGTCGACATGTCTCCTGCAGCTTTTCAGCTACAAAGTTTGGGAATTTTTGGAGACCAGCCCATGTGTTTCCTGAGGGTTTTTAAAGCTCTAAAAATATGGGTGTTTTGTAGGGACCTATTGCTGTGTTTCCTGCTGCTTTTCAGCCACCAAAACTGGGTGGTTTTAGGGACTTGTCGCTGTGTTTCATACAGCATCCCCAAACATGGGAGTTTTGGCAACCTGACCCTTTTTTTTTCCAGTGGGGATAGTGCCACGAACAGCACAAGTTTACCACAGTGCTATTGAAACATAAAGTTTCAACATATCTGCTACATAATAACGTGCAAGTGTAACGTAAATCTGTGGTTTGCAGAAACGTGCAATGCCAACATTTTTTTCAAACAGTTGGGTTTGTCCAGTTTATCGGTGTCAGAGCTCCAGTTTAAAGCTGAAGTCTCGAAGGTCAGTTGGTCACTCCATGCAGTGCAAAAAGTGGAACATATTTTTAGATACTTATGACTTTTAGGCAAGACAGAAGAACATCTAAACTATTAGGACTAGTCTGGATGTAATTCAGTGCTGGTTGTAATATCCTACATTTCCACCCCATCTCTTGGGTGCTTATCAGTAAAAGCCTCATTGCTCTACGTCTGATAATGTTTTAATGCTTTGGATGACAAAGTGCTTTCTTTGTGCTGTGATTTTAAAGTCATTAATATTTTCAATCAGTGTGTGACTGGGGTTGGGTGTGCGTGCTTGCTTGCTTGCATGGTTTCGGGTATCGATGTGGGTGTGTTTGTTACTGCACTTTAACCTTGCTTTTCTACACCTGTCTTTTGAACTCTTGGTTTATCTTTACATTGTGCTACTGAGCTTTGGGACGACAACACTCCTAAATGAAGGCAGCTGTAAAAAGAAATCCCACATGCATACATTCCCACCTGCATGTATGCACACTGACAAGTATTGTGTAACCACTCGTTCCTCATACTAATGCATGTACAGTAAGAATTAGTCGCTGCTCTGCACCACAGCCAGTAGCGCTCGATGAAATACACTGTTCTGCTCGGTGTGACTTTTTTGAATGTTGTCATAAAAAAATCCACTTCATTCCAGAGGAGTTAACATGTCTGTGCGGGCTCTAGGGAGGATCTTTTTTTCTTCCATATTCGTGTTTATCTGTTACTGTAAATGAGAGATGTTTATGTTATTTACTTTCCTTACTATAGAAAAAGTATCAAAACCTAAATCTTGGAATAGCAAATGATTGTCTGTGAGCTGAAAGCTAAGAGTTACAATGTTACTCATATAGATGCAGAATGTTTTCTTTTTTACGTATTTTAAAGTTTGCACACAGGAGAGTCATCAACTGATACTAAAAGCAGGCATTTAGAGCATATTTTAATATAAAAATAGACTTATATAAAACTGAGACCTCATGGCCTGACGTCTTAACAATGCTATTCTTAATCTAAATTAGATCTCTACAGAACCTTCACAACGATTGGTTCTTGATAAACAGTAACCAGATGTAATCATTTGGTCCTGAGTGTGAATACTTCAATATGTTCCCATAATGATCTGAACTATTAAACAGATACAAAGGCAGGAAAAGCTTCATGCCTCTTTTACGGTCTTTGAGCTTTGCTGGTGTAAGATGGAAGATGGTCCTGATATTTTGTACAAAGTTTATATTGTTTCATTGAAAAGGAGCTATTCAGAATATTTTGTTTACTATAGAGTGACGTGGGAACGATGGTTATCACTATTACTGGCAGCTTTAGTTGAGAGCGCTCAAGTATGCCATCAATAGAGGAAATCATTT
This sequence comes from Epinephelus moara, assembly GCF_006386435.1. NCBI lineage: Eukaryota > Metazoa > Chordata > Actinopteri > Perciformes > Serranidae > Epinephelus > Epinephelus moara. Next base: position 28,793,746 of record NC_065519.1, on the reverse strand, counting down.
TAATGGGTGAGTGCAAGTTACCACACGTCAGAGATAATTATTTTCTGATATAGTGCCTTTTGAAGCAAATGATTTTCTAAGAATTCTGATTATAGTAAGCGTTATGACTTGGATTGTTCATCTTTTACGGTCTTATTTGACTTCTTTTACTACTTTGTCTTCAACAATACTTATTATTAGCACTGGATGTGTTCTCTGTTGACTAATTGCCATGCATTTGATCATAGAAAATGCACTATTTGCAACATATCAGCAAATTATTAATATGTAAAGTCAAAGTGTCACCCATGTCAGTGATATCAGTAGATCATTAAAACAATATAAACAAAGCTGTTTTGGATTGTCTTCAATTTTGTTAAGACTCATCTTTCATTGCCTGATATTAGACAGAATTGTCAACTCATTACACTCCGTTTCCATCTTCAGTCTGACATTGCGTCCACTCTAACTGATTCCAGAGGGGGAGAGGAATTTGGTTTTTCCTGACCAATCACTTGAGACCAACATATCCACCTGAATCTATTTTTATTTTAAGTCCACACTGATGCATAGCCATGTCAAAATACTTGCTTTGCCAGTTTTTTTTTTTTGTTTTTTTTTTTTCAAAAAAGCGGAGCGAAGTAAAACAACCTATGACATTAAGAAGACATGTCGATTTAGAACAGCCGTAATAGCAGCATCTATCTCAGGGGCGTGAAACATGAGGCCCACGGGCCAGAACCGGCTCATCAAAGGATCCAATCCAGCCCACTGGATTACTTTGCACACCTAATTTAAATGAATAAGGAGAGCTAAGAGGTGCAGTCTGTAGCCAACTTCATATAAGATGCACCTGACCAGACTACAGTTCTCTAAAAAAACAATAAATACTTACTGTGGTCATATCTTACTATATAATGACGAAAACTCTGTGTGTGTGTCTGTGTGTGTCTGTTCCACGTTTTTCTCCTCACTGACTTGGTCAATCCATGTGAAATTTGGCACAGTGGTAGAGGATCATGGGAGGATGCGAATGAAGCAATATTACATCAATTGGCCAAAGGGGGGCGCTATAGCAACCGATTGAAATTGCAAACTTTGAACGGGCATATCTCATGCCCCGTATGTCGTAGAGACATGAAACTTTGCACAGAGATGCCTCTCCTCANTGAGGGGACCCCTCCATTATTGACCCCATCAAACAAAATGGGGGCGCTAGGGAGCTAATTTCTTATCTAGGCCTAACCGCCATATCGATTTTTACTGAACTTCATAGATATGTAGAACAGGACGCCTCAAGGTGACTGGAGAAATTTAACTCTAATTGGCAACTGGGTGGCGCTCTGACAACAGAAAAATGCTTAAAAATGGCTAAAATGCGACCGATCGCTGTGGCTCCCCCTGTGGCCAAATGTTTGTTTGTTTTTCTGATTTTTGGTATGATTAAGTCATGGTATGGTATGCTGTACATAATCACGGAAACTGTCAGTGTGTCATTCTGTCAGTCAGTCATTCTGTCTGTCCCACGTTTTTCTACTCACTGACGTGGTCAATCTATGTGAAACTGCACATAGGCATTGAGGATTGGCATAGGTAGAAGGTGACAAAGCTAACAATGGGTATGGACTAGTTTTAAGATACTGAACATTGTGCAAAATATTGTTAATCAGCAGCTTCAGTACAAAAGAATCTCTATCAAACTACTGTCTGAAGGCCCAGACACACCCAACGCACATCAGAGAGCTAGCACTTATAAAAGCTGACCGTTACCAAAGAGCATGGATACCAAGAGGTGAAGCTCCGTTGAATTTTTGCCAACAGCCACTAGGGGCGCTGCGGTAGCGCTGCCACCATTTTGGACTGTTGAGCTTGGACTGTTGCGCCCAGACAACATGCAAGATGTCAAGGAGAGAGGAGAAAAAAAGTAAAAGAAAACAGTGTAGTGCAATTAACTGCAACAACTATCAGTGGAACATCCCGCACCTGGCCTTCCACTGTTTCCCGAAGGATCCAGACAGGTAAGAACTCCTGAGGTGTAAATTTTAAAGTGTTTTATATCCATTTAATATGCCAGTTTTGGAGGGAAGGTAACACACACACACACATATATACATATATATATATATGTATATATATATATGT
>NC_065519.1:28782677-28788079 GCF_006386435.1 Epinephelus moara | reverse complement strand
AGTCCTTTGTCTGAAGCAATCAGAAGGTCATTTGTAATTTTAACAAGTGCTGTCTCAGTGCTATGATGCACTCTAAATCCTGACTGAAATTCCTCAAATAAATTATAATCATGGAGAAAATCACACAGCTGGTCTGCAACTACTTTCTCAAGGATAAGTGGATGTAATATGTAGAGATGCCATCTAGGCCGTTTTTCTTCGTTTTGTTTTTTTTTAAAGTCTATATTTTGCTTTACAAAAACAAAGCAACTGTGACCAAGCTATCACGAGGTGAGTATTGTAAGCATAATTAATAGCTATATACTTCAGTTTGTCTGTGTGTTTTTGTATGCAAGCGGGTCTGCTGCGGTCTGCTGAGAGTCCAAAATGGTGGCGGTAGGACGAAACCATGGGCGAGTCTGTTGCTATGGGGCATTCTATTGAGCTTCGCCTCTTGGTATCCATGCTCTTTTCCCGTTACTTTGCCTCATAGCGGGGTAGCTTAGGTCAATATATCACAACAATCGTTCATTTTGTGACGAAAGCACAAAATTTGGTACATGTATTGGTGGATATATTTCAAACAAATCTAGATATTGGGGCATCGCAAAAACGCACCCTAGTTGCCGTAGCAACCATTTATTCAATAAAATTAATCAAAATATTTAAATGATTATTACAAGATTTTAAAAATGTAAATATGTATTAAATTAAGAAAAATACAGTTAGACACACTCACAGTTCACATTAAATTAAGAACAAGTGCAAATTCACAATAGCTGCAACCTCATACATGCATGCATCCACACAACATGCATACACGCAACCTCAAGAAAAGCAAAATTTTCATTTTGAAATGCTTAGTATAGCGCCACCTATGAATGAATCCTCATCATTCTTTCTGGCATAGTTACTCATGGAATCAATTAATCAATTCTACTTAAGATATGTGGTGTTATATGTTGTCTCTGTAGTATCCAGTATTGCATTTCTTTTAATCTATTACATAAAAACAGAGAGTGAACTTCTTGGATACATTCTTTCCAATTTTCTTTTTCATAGCTCGTTTGAAGGTCCTTTTCCCATCGGTCCATCACTTCATCTATATTTTGCTGGTCGTCGTTCACGAAATTATCATAAAAATATGAAATGAACCCTTTATTTTTCTTATATTGTATGATAGATTTCTTGAATGGCCCTAACAAAGTCTTGATCTGAGAAGATTTATCAATTGAATTAATAAAGCTACGAGCCTGGAGGTAAGCAAAAAATTCATCTACACCATATTTGTCTCTAACCATTGAAAATGACATAAGAACACCATTATCCTCAAACAGATCTCCAATCACTTTAATACCTCTATCTACCTCCTAATTCCTGGAGGAAAGTTCCTATTATTTACAAGCGGGGTTAGATGAGAAACTCCATTCTTTCTGCCTGTATGGTCACCAATTTCCTTAAATACCTTAAATGAGTTACTAAGTCCAGGATTATCTGTTGCTCTAACTGGAGGTCTTTTTATACTTGTGAGTTCTCCCAGTAGTTCCAGAGGGGTACATTCCCAAGCTTCGATAGATTCTGGTCCACCTTTATAATAGCAGTGAACCCATTCATATATAGTTCGACTGTGGCAGGCCCAGTTATAATATAAAATCTTTCGGTAGTTGGAAAGTTTTCATACTAAGTCTAGCTCTTTTGCCATGCCAAATAAACCTTGAAAAGTCTCTTTCAATCTCTTTGGCTACCTTCTTTGTAATATGTAATGGTAACATCTGCATAATGTACAGGAGTCGAGGCATAACATTCATTTTTATCAAACTAATTCTTCCCATCCATGAAATTGGTAGGTTAAACCATCTATTCAAGTCAATTCTAATATTTTTAAGTGTATTATAAAAGTTCAAATTAAGAAGATTTTTGACATTAGGAGTAATAGAAATGCCTAAATATGTGAATCCGGAGGTACATAAAGAAAAGGGAGAGTCTAGCCAGTTTGGTGGGTCTTCACCACCCAATGGCATGGCCACTGATTTGTCAAAATTTATTTTATATCCTGATATAGAGCCAAAGTTTTGTATGACGTATATTATAACTGGACATGATTCTTTTGGTCTGGATACAAATAATAATACGTCTTCTTTCATGTTTGTCTCATGACAGATGGAGCTGATAGACAGACAGACAGACAGACAGGTGGAGCAAGTGGCAAATTGGTATGAAAGCTGGTTCAGGGCATATTCGTCCATTTATGAATAAATATGGAGTGGAAACGCTCATGCACGTGCACCAAGTTCCTGTGTTGACATCGCTAGGCTACATCTTCTTCTTCTTCTTTTTCTTCTTCTTCTACTGTTTAATGGGGACCCGGCGGGACCCAATCCCAATGCAGCCCTCTATGTCAGAGTACAAAAGTCACCCGGGCCATGGCCCCCCTGGCCCCCCCAGTTCCGCGGTCTATGCTCAGAAGCCAGTAGTCTGTATTCATCATGAACCGACTTAAACAGACTTGACGCTAGTTAGCAAGTTAGCAAGTTAGCACATTAACAACACAATCCAATGTTGAAAGAACAGAGCATATTTACCATGTGCCAGTAAACAATAACACAAACTATCAGGAAACGTTTCTGCTAAAGCGCTCAATGGCTAAAGAAAAATAATCTTACCTCCCTTTTGACTTTAGCTGTTTGTTTACTATCCTCACTTCTGTTTCACTTGTCCTGTGCTGAGCTGAACTGCCAATCACAGTGATTTCATTCACCAATGGGTTCTTCCGTCGCCGCCGCCAATTTGACATACTGAATCAGCTGAAAAAAACCCAAAGAAGGGCAACTGACTAGGGCTACAGCCACTGACTGTCCACATTTAAGGATGGGCAACCGTCGGCTCGGTGTCAGGGCCTTTAAAACAATATTGGTGGAATCCTACAACTAGGCACTGCCAAAACATTAGATTTGTGAATGGTTTGTGAGGAAAGGACACCTTAACCTGCTTCCTCAATAGCTTCCACTTTTGATTTTGATGCCAGCATCACTACACAGGAGTGGCAATGTATGCACATGTGAGTGGTAGACTAACTGCACAAATTTATTTTGTAAGACATCTTAGACTGTTCATCATCTGCTTTGGGAAACGATGAACGTTTTTAGCATGTACTTCTTTACACTAAAGAAAGGGAAACATTTGGAGTTATTTACAGGTTATTCTGCTATGGTCCGGCCCACTTGAGATCACATTAGCCTTTATGTGGCCCATAAACTAAATTTACTTTAACACCCACGGTCAGCCTTGTCTGCAGAGCTTGTTATTGTTGTTAATACTCCTCATTGGTTTAAGTGCACAGCTTGACAACAGCTTGACAAAGGCATGAGTTCAGCCCATGGTACTGATTGGCTAATCGAGTCCCCCCGGAGCGCTCAATTATAGTTTTTTACCACTGTTTCATGTCACTATGCCAGCTGAATCCACCCACTCCTCAGAGTTCCAGTTGACTGATTTAAAGGTCTGGACCCAGCCAGCATCTTTGGCACACCTAGATAAGCTGATAAAATACTTTTATTTTATCAGACAGCCCATCCTTTATTTACTCTCCACCATTCAGACTGGTGTACCTAATAAATCGATAAGTGAGTATGGACACTTTATCATATATATATATACGTATATAAAAATGTTATATGATGATATTTATTAGTGGGGTACTTGAAAGAGTATAGGTACTGCATACTGGCTTGCAGGTCATGCAGTTTCAACAAACTTTAATAAAAACGTACATTGTGCAAAACAATTTGGGACATTGCTGGATAAAAAAAGGTCCCCCCTGTTAAGAATTCACAGAATGCATACTGACAGCTTCAATCTGTTGAGCTCTGCATTGTGTTCTTAAATCAAAACCTTGTGTAAATCTTGTGGCTTATTGCTTAAATAATGACTGATTCTTTAAAGTACAGGGTGGTAATAGGTGGGTGGCACTTGAGGGCGGGTATAAGAGTATAAGAGTAATGAGATACTCTTTTGTCATCTGAAAAAGTGCATTTGCATGATTTAGGCACCATATGGTTTACAGCCTCCACATATGTTGACCCGATGTGAGTATCAGGAACTGATGACATCGCTGTTCCTTTTTTTCTGTTTTCTTAACAGTTGCTTTTACAGTTATTGATAATCAGTGACTCAAAGTACAGTCAGTCCCTGCCCATCCAAATCGTCACTGCTTTTTCTTGCAGCAGTATTTAAACCTCAAATCCAAGGTCTCTCCTCCTCGCTCTCCGGGCCCGCAGCTGTTTCTTTCTCAACACCTTCAACACTTTGCGACACTCGACTTTGCTGCAAAAATGGCCACAGCTGGTAAGGTAGGTACATATTTCAGTATGGGAGTATTCTTCTGTACAACTGTGATGTTTTAATATGATTTCCAGAGTATTGTATTATGGTCTAGTGGGTAGAAAATCAGTCATTGGAAAACAATGCAACAAACTTCACATTCATATATTTAACCTACATTTTATGAGATTCTTAAGTATCATAATGTGGATGGATGGAAAACAGCAAGCTGATACCTGACAACATGTTGCAGTGCTCTCATGTGCAGTGTTAATGTAATCCTCTTTGCACATGTATGTTTTATTTCACTCACGTAAAAAAGTATGATAATGAAATAATGTAGTAATCTCTTCGTATTTCTGTCCCCTCTGCCTTGTGACATATTGCAAGTCCTCTTTTGACCCGGCACACAGTTTGAAACTACGCAGACAGTTTTGCGCAACTGTGGATGCAACTGTGGATATTGGCATAGGTGAGGGAGTTGTAAGCCAAAAAAACTCATGGTTGAAGTCCAAGAATTCACTTTAGATCCACAGAGGAATTTAAAAAAAATCTCCACAATGCCCCCCCCTCAACAACTAATTTACTCACCAGTTTACTCAGTGACACTAAATTCTGTGGACTTCAAACTGCTGCAGTTCATGTGAGGTTTGCTTCCCCAGGAGCAGCTGTGTCAGAAAAATTAAAACTTAAGTTACTATGCAATTAATAAATGTCAAGCGAAGGCGTCAAGGCTTTGAAAGCTTTTGAAAATAGACATAAACAGACATGGGTCATGTAAATTGCTTGAATTCATATATTTTGTGCAAGAATACAAATTCTGTCAAGACTGACTGCCAATTGTTGTCTGTGACCTTCTGTAAAGCTTGCTACTTCTCATTGTAAGAATCCTCAGTCTTGCATTATTGCACTGGCTCCCTGTAAAATCCAGAATTGAATTTAAAATCCTACTGTTAACTTATAAAGCTCTAAATGGTCAAGCTCCGTCATATCTTAGTGAGCTCATAGTGCCATATTATCCCACCAGAACACTGCGCTCTGAGAACGCAGGGTTACTCGTGGTCCCTAAAGTCTCCAAAAGTAGATCAGGAGCTAGAGCCTTC
>NC_065519.1:28769849-28782126 GCF_006386435.1 Epinephelus moara | reverse complement strand
TTTTCCCCGTTAAAGGGTTTTTTTTGGGGAGTTTTTCCTTATCCGCTGCGAGGGTCATAAGGACAGAGGGATGTCGTATGCTGTAAAGCCCTGTGAGGCAAATTGTGATTTGTGATATTGGGCTTTATAAATAAAATTGATTGATTGATTGATTGATTATTAACCTTGATCTGTATTGAGTCCTTGAATTAGAGGAAAGTGGGCCTTGAAAGTACTTGAAAGGTCTTTGAATATAATGCTTAACAAAGTGTGGGAACTCTGGTTTCCAAAAACTGGCAGAGCACCCATCCTAGTTTGGCTGCACCCAGTAATGTGCGACTTCATGCTTGTGTCACCGCCCTGTAGGTCATCAAGTGCAAGGCAGCAGTGGCCTGGGAGCCCAACAAGCCTTTGGTGATTGAGGAGATTGAGGTAGCCCCACCCCAGGCCAACGAGATCCGCATCAAGGTGAGAGATGTCCACTTACACATACACACTGGGATGTCTGACTGCACTGTTGGGTAAAGGTTATGAATGAGAGTTTGTAATAGTAAGAGGTTATTGAAGATTTTAAGACTACATTTACCAGAAATCCTTAATGACATCATCACACTAATGTCTTCTAATGAATGTGCAGTGGAGGGGATAAATAAGATGACTCTCCGCCAGTGATCGTACCTGGCCCAATTGCAGCACTAAGGCTTTATAAGCTAATATTTACTTTTATTCTGGTCAGAAAAGTTTATGAAAAGAAAATGCTGGAAAATAAGGACCAGTTTTTATGGCCACAGACCACAGGCCATGGTTAATGTCAAACCTCTGAATGGTTGATTAATTGTGCATGATTCACTGACGTTTTGTCAGCATTCAATTAGCATAACATTAGCTAGCTTGCCTTTGTCCGGATGATGGTGTAGTTGCTTGCTTCTACTTTAGTTAAGTAAGCCAGACATGCACTTGGGCATTTGGAGAAATGGGTGACAGGCCTGAGTGTCTACAGCAGTTATAGTTGTTTTGCTATGATTTGAGTTGTGAATACAGCTGTAAAGAAAGCACAATACCCAACTGTTCAAAAGAAACAAGCATCAGTGTTTTCTTAGTGTGGTTGTCCTCTGTGCAGGTTGTTGCAACTGGGGTGTGCCACACAGACCTGTACCATCTGTTTGAGGGTATGCATAAAGATGGCTTCCCAGCAGTCCTTGGCCATGAGGGAGCCGGCATTGTAGAGAGCGTCGGGCCTGGAGTCACTGAATTTCAACCAGGTCAGTGAAAGCTTACAACCAACAGTTTAATTTGTTTAACAGCTTGTTTTTTTTTCCCTGTCAGACTATTATGGCAGCGATGCTAGCAATGGGTAGACCAAGGCCTATTTGTGCTACCCAGCCTAACAAACCTGTTTGTTGGGACATTTGATTTTAGGTCTTGAAAGTGTGCCCTTAATTCCTTTGACATGGCAACATTGTTTCTGAATTTCAGGAGACAAGGTGATTCCTCTGTTCATATCCCAGTGTGGAGAATGCCGCTTCTGTAAGAGTCCCAAAACCAACCAGTGTGAGAAAGGATGGTGAGCTTATCTTTGTCTTCTCATCTCTTACCTTTAGGTGTTGTCTGATAATGACACAGAACAGATTGTTTGGGTCTTTGTTTTTTAATTTTTTGGCATATGTTGCTCACCCTGACAAATACTTGTTGCACCGTCTAAGAGAAAGTGTTCAAAGCAAAAATTTAGGCTGAAGTTGTATTTTAATTTTACAAAATTCTCTGCTCAGGGCTTCTGATCGCGCTGATGTGATGGCAGCCGTAGACTCCAGGTTTACTTGTAAGGGAAAGAAGGTGCTGCAGTTTATGGGAACCAGTACCTTCTCTGAGTACACTGTGATAGACCAGATTTCTGTGGCTAAGATCGACCCCGCTGCTCCTCTGGACAAAGTCTGTCTGCTCGGCTGTGGGATCTGCACAGGATATGGAGCAGCAGTTAACACAGCTAAGGTATGTTTGTTTGACTGTTGGGGATAGTCCAACATGTACTGTTGAAGGCTAATACCTACAGTAACGAATTCCACATACAGCACTCTATTAAACATCTGACATCAAAAATGAAACATACTGTCTTTGACACCACAGTGTTCAGGAAGAACTAGTGTTTTAAGAATTATAAGTCCAACCTAAAGAGCCATGTTGACCAAAGTCTGTTTTACTTTAGGTGGAACCGGGCTCAACTTGTGCTGTGTTCGGCCTGGGAGCTGTGGGTTTGGCTGCAGTCATGGGCTGCAAGGCTGCAGAAGCCAAGAGGATCATCGCTGTTGACATCAATCCAGAGAAGTATGAGAAGGCCAAGGTGCTCGGCGCAACCGACTTTGTGAACCCCAAGGATCACAGTAAACCCATCAGTGCTGTGTTGTGTGAGATGACTAATGGAGGAGTGGACTACTCCCTGGAATGTGTCGGGAATGTGGGAGTAATGGTGAGGCAGACAGAGAGGTTTGCATAAAGATTTGATGTTAATTGGCTCAAGACGGCTCATTATATTAAACAATCTTTCCCAAGTGTTATCTAAATGTTAAAGCACACATTTTTCTCAGCTGCTCTGCAGATTTCAAACTCCTCTGGTTCCAAGCCTACTGACTTTGTGTTGTTTCTCCATCTAGCGCAGTGCCTTGGAGTCTTGTGTGAAAGGTTGGGGTGTCAGCGTGCTGGTTGGCTGGACAGACATGTATGACGTAGCTACCCGACCCATTCAGCTCATTGCTGGACGTACATGGAAGGGCTCCCTGTTTGGAGGTGAGATGCCCATTGGTCAATTCTGTCCATCCTCTTGAAATAATAACACAGTCACAGGTTGTCATTTGTCATTTCTGATAGGTTGTCAGTCTCAGGAGGGCAGATCTTAATGGGCGTAGCGGTCGTGGGGTACGCGTGGGACATGTCCCCCGCACCGTATCTGTGCCCTCTGTCCCCCGCACTTTTAATAGCCGTTACAACCATTAAATTCGTTTTTAACATGTGGTAACATATTTTTCGAGCCGTCTTTAAACGCACCATGAGTAAGCGGCGCCAGGCGGCATACACCTGCTGTTGTGTTGTGATCTGAATCAATCGCATAGACGAGACGCGTGCTGCTGGGCAGTGCTGCTGTGTGTTAACTATGTTCAGTAAACCAGCCAGCAAGAAGCAAAAAACCTTGAACAGTTTCTTCCAAACAAACTGTGTAAGTTGAGTAATGCTGTTGCATGTAGATAATGTTCGCTAAATGATGACTAATTAATAGATGCCAATGTATCAAGTTAAGCTAGTTAACAAGAATACTAATGTTATTGTTACCTATGTTAAATCACTCGCTAGCTACTTTCATACTAGAAATAAACCCACTCCTCCTTAATTTCTGCGCAGAACTTGCGCTCACTATTGCTTTGCACATATTTTTTAATATTTATTGGCACAATATAAAGAGCAGGGTCAGGGAGGAGACAGTGGACCAGAGGCCAGCAAGGATGATCATGCAGGGTTCTCATAGGTGAGGAGAGATTATAACTGGCTGAGAAAAAAATTCTATATAATTTTAGAGAACTAAAGTTGGTCCCCTGGTGCTGTACTGTGGCGGTTTGTGGTTATGTGGTTCTTTAGCCACTAAGGAGAGGTGCAATTGAATGCGATAGGATGATAAATCACTCAATAGACCTCTAAACAATTTGTCCCCCTCACTTCTGAAATGATGGCTACGCCCCTGATTATGAGCAACAACAAAACCGGGTTGAGTTCATTTAGGTTTCCTGTAAGGCCACCACCTATGCTGTGATAGCAACCAAAAGGCTTCACACTTGATCTCTGCAATCATTCAATCAGTATTACTGCATTTGCTCTCAATTTATCATATGTGTGTTCTCTGTTGTTCAGGATTTAAGAGTAAGGATGGTGTGCCTCAGATGGTTAAAGCTTATCTGGACAAGAAGGTGAAGCTGGATGAGTTCATCACTCACAACATGGCTTTGGCCCAGGTCAATGATGCCATTGAACTGATGAAGCACGGCAAATGGTATGTTTACACTCCACTACACTTTCTCCACCATTCACAATTTAATAACCACCTACACAGATGAAGAATAAATCCATCTTCTAACTTCTGTTTTGTTTTTGCCTCACAGCATCCGGACAGTCCTGAGTGTTTCTCCACAATAAGACCACTGTGTTGCTTTCAGGGACATAAAAGTAATTTAATGACCTGCAGCTACGTTGGACTGAATCTCAATACAAAATACAATGCACATAATAAAGAGAAATTGTGTACTGTATGACCTTGAACACTCAACACTGTTCTGTGGATTAAGAGCAGATTGTGGAATCATGTGTTGACATTTAACAGATGGGATCTGTGGCTTCCCTGTTGGTGTTCTAGTTAGTCAAGTAGTTTTAGCTCAGATTACACAGACCATCATGGTGATATCAATGTTTGCTTAACTTGGCAGGCAGTGTTGAAATTATTATTAAAGTCCAACTGTCATCAAATGGCATTTTTTTTGTTTTGCATACATAACTGCTCTGTAAATGTGTCCCGTGTTCTCTGAAGACATTGTTTCAAAACAACCAAATCTGGCATGAAGCAGCAGCCTGCTACACAACAGACTTTGAACTCAGCTAATAATCTATCAGCTACTATAAAAAAGCGTATACACTATCATGTACTTTGTACTCTTAGTTATTCCTAATCACATATTTACATTGTGCAAGCATGACTTACATTGTGATCTGAACAAAATGTTTATATGAGCCTGTACTTTACCCCCATTCAACCTCTCCAATGTCATAGTATAATAACATCAGCAGTTCAATGTAATCTGTTGCACTGACACTCAGACTCCCAAAACCAACACTGTAGAAACACCAACCTATATTCCTTGGCATGAATAAGTACTACAGCTATTTAGGACTTATAATGTACTATGAATTAAAAGCATTTAAAAGAAAAAAGAAAATGTGTCAACAAACCAAGCTTTTCTACTGCTTTATAGCACAACTCATGATCTGTCATTGGATTTTATATAACTCACCCCTTTTTTAAAGGTTAAAGTCACACATAAATAAGGGTGGGCTGCTTTGAGTGAAAGGGTGTCTGCTGATAGTGTCCACGACTTCTCAGTCCACCCCTCGCTTCTCCACAGCTGCTGTCAGAAATACAGATGAAATACAATAAGTGAATGTATTAATTTCCAAACATTAGTCCCTTGCTTTGACCACTGCGGTTATAAAGTAGCCTAGAGCATTGATTTAATTAGTGGAGATATTTTGCCGGCTGTAACAGAATTTACAATGCTTTGGTGTTCACCAAGTTAGTCGGTCGACATTACACAAGTTTGACATGGATTTGTTGACCAGTGGCAATGACCCAGACCCGACCTGCAAACAAGTAAACTCGAGCTGAAAGTTTCTGGTAATCACCATCGCTGATAACAACCCGCTTACTGTTGGCTATATTATATGTCATTTCCAGTAAATGTGACAATATAAAACATCTAATAGTGTAATTAGTGTAATAGTGTAGGTTCATTTTGTCTACTCAAAATAGATTAAGCATAGAAAGTTTCTTTTTACCAGACAATGAGTTTTTAAGGAGATGTAGTTTACCTTGACATGTTTCGACTGTCACTTCAGTCTTCTTCAGAAGCGTCATCTGACGTGCGTCATGATGTGTCTTTATCAGCTGGTAGTAACCCGGGGGCTTTTAGTTCACCCAAAAGACAGGATAAACATTTACAAAAAATGCAACATAATATACGAAATCCCATGCATAACGTGAAAAAAACATACATAGGAGAAACAGGAAGAAGCTTCAATACAAGAAAAACAGAACATAAAAAAGAATGCGAAAAGGAAACGACAGGATGTCTCACAAGATCACTAAATGAAAAAGCAGAGCAGGTGAACCTAAAATCAGCCATATCAAATCACTGCAAAAGAAATAATCATATCATGGACTGGAACAACGCAAAAGTCATCGGATCGGAAAGCAACAAGTTCAAACGTTGGATCAAGGAGGCCATAGAGATCAGGAGGCGGGCCAGGGACACCATCAACCGGGATGAGGGGGCTTTCATGCTGTCGCACACCTGGGACTCTCTCCTCCAAACAGTGGCGTGCACAGACTTTTTGAAGGGCAGGGGCGAAAAGAAAAAAAAGGGCACATACAGCACGTTCTCGCCACTGAAGAGGGCACTAAGTTCCGCGTGTTTTCGAGGGCAATTCAACGTTGGACTGTGAAGAACACACAGAGACATGGATGTATGAAAGAAATAAATCCCTGGGGGGGGGGGGGGGGGGGCGGTCAGGGGGTCCTCCCCCAGAAAATTTTCAATTAAGTAGATGCCATTTCCTGTATTCTAGTGCATTGTAACACCATATTAGCACCAGATAATCCAAACTGGTTCTGAGAGATATAGTTCTGGCTCAATATAGATCAAAAAGGGCCCAACATAAAAGTCATTGCAACAGTAATGTTTTTACCACCCAAGAGGGCAGTTTATCATGTTTTAACCAGCCAAGAGGGCAGTTTATCATGTTTTAACCAGCCAAGGGGGCAGTTTAGTGTGTTTTTTCCACCCAAGAAGGCAGTTTAGTGTGTTTTGCCAACCAGGAGGGCACTTTAGCACGCGTTTTTACCACCCAAGAGGGCAGTTTATCATGTTTTAACCAGCCAAGAGGGCAGTTTAGTGTGTTTTTGGCTCCCAAGAGGACACTTTAGCACGCATTTTGGCTCCCAGGAGGGCATTTTGGCTGCCAAGAGGGCACTTTAGTGCGCGTTTTGGCTCCCAAGAGGGCACTTTAGCACGCGTTTTGGCTTCCAGGAGGGCATTTTGGCTGCCAAGAGGGCACTTTAGCACGCGTTTTGGCTCCCAAGAGGGCACATTAGCACGCGTTTTGGCTCCCAAGAGGGCACTTTAGCGCGCGTTTTTCAACAATTGGGCCACGAGGGGGGGTGACCGCCCCCCCGATGATCTGTAATGCCGACTGCCATATCCTTAACGCTGCGGCCCACTGGCCAGGAGGCACCCACGACTCATTTATTTTGCAAAACAGTACAGTGGGAATGCGTTTGGAGGCAGGGGCTGTGAGAAGTGGATGGCTTGTTGGTGAGTATCTTTTGTTCTAGTCTTTTATTTCAATTGTTTTTAGTTAGTATTTTTAGTAAGTCTCTATTCCGTTAATGCTAAAATGTTATATTGTTTGGGTGACCGGGGATATGGCCTTAAAACATGGCTGATGACACCATACGCAAACCCTGAAACCCCTCAAGAGGTGCGCTATAATAACATACATGCCCACACATGTGCCGTAGAGTGCACTTTTGGCGTGCTTAAGGGCCGTTGGATGTGTTTGGATCAGATACAGCTGGTGGCAAACTACTTTATACCCCTGAGAAGGTGTGCAAGATCATCCTGGCATGCTGTGTCCTCCACAATCTTGCAATGACCCATGGCATTCCTGTAAGACCCGGCACCATCGCTTCTAACAAACTGAAATTTACTACTTCTCTCCTCGCGTAACCGCAACAAACTGAAATTTACTACTTCTCTCCTCGCGTAACCGCTTCCTTCATTCATGAATCAACTCTAGACAAGCGGTTTCCTTATATGGAGAAATGGGGGCGTGGTAGTATGCTAATCACAAATTGCGAGCACGCGCCTGTCAATTTAGAATGATTCTGTTTCACACTCATACGCAACGTGGTGAGAACAAAATTGGCCGGTGCGCAGGTGTCATGAATCCCATGGTGATTTTGCGTACGTACTTATTTTGGGCGCAAAGTAAGAACATTTCCACACACATATTAGTGAATGAGGCCCAATGTCTGGTAAAAAGAAACTTTCTACACTTAATATAAAACATCTGTTTTCTGTTCTCAAAAGTACAAAAGTAGGACAACAGCAAATACTCACCAAGCTGATATATTTAGTGCTTTGTTTACATGACATTAGAGATGTATATTTAACGGATTTGTGGCGAGGGGAGAGGAGTAGGAATAGTAAAGCTAAGGTTGTCGACAACGCCACCCTGGGAATTGCACCCAGAGAATTATTTTTGCACTACAAGGCACACAGGTACGTTTACTCAAGAGGCGTGAGACGTGGTTCCAATTGATAAAAAAAATACACTTTATTAAACAAACTGGGAGAGAGGACCCCTGGCAGCCACCAGCATTTAACTGTGATCACACTAGCATTAGCCACGGGACAGCATCAACCATACCGCAGAGAGAGAGGACACCTACCACAGACACACGCAGCAGCGCATACAGGGGGGGGCCGGAGCAGCACACAGGCAGTCGCCCTACAACACAACACCAATGCCTTAAGCACATTGAGAGACAAACAACCAGCGAGGTGAAGCAGCGTGCAGCCATACCTGTCGGATCAAATGACCGCTGACCCGGAAGTGACGCAGAGGTACTGGCCCACCTCATCAGTGGCCACCAGCAGCACTCATTATAAACAGTGGCAAATCACAAAGGATAAACACCTCTATGCTGCTACAGATTCATTGTAAACAGAGAAATGCTTTTGCTGTTAGGGCATTATGACTGTAGAAATTTAAAATATGTCAGACTTCAACAGATTTTCCTGGTCAAAAGCTGAATAACAGAAAGCCTAAGCGCAGCAGCGCTAATGATGATGTTGCTTGCTGTGGGAGAGAGACAGAAAGAGGGGAAAAGATGATGGAAGTTGGATTATTGCACAATGTTTCTGTAAGTTATTAATAACTTACTCAGAACACTGCTTTGGCACTTTATGATCCGCCTGCCCAAAACCCGAAATATTTTCTAAAAAGCTTACCCGAACCACCTGACCCATGGGTGGACCCCTGGGACCTGCTGGCTGTGGGTCGACCTGCGCATCACTTGGTGTGAATGCACTGATGTACTCAAAATAGCAAGTATAAGCACATGAGTATCTAACTTAAGACACAGAACCACTATCCCTGCAAGAAAGCAGACGTGCTGTTACCACAGTTTAACAGTATCCCCAGCTCAGACAAGCCTGCTGAGGGTTAAGTCCAGTCAGAAAGCAACTTATTTGTAAACGTCTATGAGAGCCAGTTGAGGACTTGGCTATTTTATCTGCCCCAATGTGAGTCCATCCTACATTAGTTAACTGTTTACTGGTTGTATTTGAGACTTTTTGATGAGAATTAATCAGTGTTATCAGATGGCAAAAAAAAGATTCATCTCCTGCAATTAATCAACTGGTCAACTACTTTTTGGGAGTAGCTGATGACTACTACAATGTAACAGTCATGAATGCCCTAGTTTACAGAAATGGCAAAATGAATAAATGTAAACAGGGATGGGTAAGTGTCTATGCATAATTAGAAGTAAATATATTAGAAATTGAAAATATTAGAAACTATAGTTGAAAAATATATACAAACAGTTAATGACTAAAAAACACCTTATTTGCATATTTATTTATTTTTGACTAAAAGTATTGAAATTTTGGATAAACTTGTTTTTAAGCTTTCTGATACGGTTATTTCTTTACGATTTGTGTCTTTATATGTGGGCTAGTATGGGTCAACTTTGAGGGCCTGTGTTTCCTGAATAATTGGTCACTGTGATTAATCAAAGTCCATTCTAATACCGTCTAATATTGGTCAACTGGGAAAAATCATTCAAATTTAAAGGGTTGAGGTCAGTAAGTGACTGATTTGTGATGGAATACCACTGAAGTCAAATTAGTGTGCCAAGGTTTGAGGGTTTTATTTGCAGATGTGGTAATTAGGAAATATTTCAGAGTTTGAAGGCATAATCTTCAAGACTTTATAGTCTTTTGTTTAGTATTGCACTTCAAGAAGCAGTAGGTCAGGTTAGGTGCGAAAGTGCAAAAACTTTTTAGCTTTAAAATGGACATGTTTTCATCAAGACAATGTCATCTTAAAAACAGAACAATGATTTATAGTTTAGCCAACCAAACTCTATACAGCCTCCACATGTAGCCCACTTTCAACATTTTTTTTCCAGTTCTTGATAACTACTGGCTCATTGTACATTCAGTCTTTTCAATCCAAATGTTTGCATAACTGCTTTTTTTGCAGCAGTATTTGAACCTCAGATCAATGGTCTTTCCTCGCCACTGTCCTGCAGCTCTTTCTCTCTCAAATTCCTCTGCACTTTCCGACACTCAGTTTTGCTACAAAAATGGCCACAGTTGGTAAGGTAGGTACATATTTCAATATGGGAGTACTCTTATGTACAACTGTAATGTTTCAGTGAGATTTTCGGAGTATTGTATTATGGTCAAGTGTCGTAGGTAGAAAAACAGTCATCAGAAAACAATGCAACAAACTTCACATTCATATATTTCACTTAAAGATTATTATGAGATTGTGAAGATGTGGATGGATGGAATACACCAAGCCAATACCCAACAACATGTTGCAGTGGCGCTCTCATGTGCAGTTTTAATGTAATCCTCTTTGCACATGCATGTTTTATTTTTAATTCACATAAATAAGTTCAGTTCAAAAGTTTCAGGGTCTAGTATAAGTATAGTCAATATAGTAGGTAGAAAAGCAAAACATAAAATATCAATGCAATATACTTCTCATTAAGGGTATACTATGCAATTGTAGGTTACTGTTTGAAAAAAGTACTGCATGCTAAAGTAAAAGCCAACCCCAGATTTTTTCAATGTCCCAACCTCACCTGACAATGTATCCAGGAACTCACCAAACCCTTTGAAATAATAGATAATAAAATACGGGCAGATAGAGGAGTCACTGCAGATAAATACACTGCCTCAAACTTCTAGTGGGTCATAAGTGAGGATTGAGAGGAACTATTCTGTATTAGTCTACACATTGTCTTTTCTTTTTTTAAAGGAAAATCCTGTATAATATACCTTGAATATATTATGCATATTTTTTTTGTGCATGCTTGTTTATTTCAGTCAAACTGCTTGGAATTATTATTTTTACTACTAGCAAAATGTGTTTGTTGTCATTCAAGAATTCATCACAGTTCCACTGTGGAATTAAAAAAAGAACTTAAAAAGGACCAAAACAAAACTTAAAAGGCAAACGTTTTATTGAGTGTGGCAACAACTGATTTACTCAGTGGTTTATTCAGTGATACTGAATTTGCCACCCAACATTAAAGCCACAGTGTGTAGGAATTTCTCTCATCTAACGCTGAAATCATATATTACATTCAAACGGATAGCGCACTCTAGCGCCTCACGGTTTCAAACCCGTATTGCAACAACGGTAGCCGCTGTGTACCAAAAAGCTATGATAACATTGATGAAAACATGTCATCCGATACTTCATGGAGTATTCATTCAGGCTCCTACACAGACACACGCGAGGCGAGTTGTCAAACCTCCTCCTCACCATGCTAGCTGTGTTTACAACGTAGGACTGTTGGTGTAAATCGAAACAAACCAATAACGTCTTGTCTTTTGACAACTGACAAGCGGCTCTACCTCACACACCTCATCCCTCTCCTCGCATCACTGCGCCAATGTTTGCTGTTAGCTGCTGTTAGCAGTGTCTCTAACAGCGGCGCAGTGATGCAAGGACAGGGATGAGGTGTGTGAGGTTGAGCCACTTGCCGCTGTTAGCCGCTGGCTGCTGTTAGGGGTTAACAGCTAATAGCGGCGCTGGACTGTGATTGCATTACCTGTCTCCATCAGCAGCTCTTTCCGCCTGGGAAAGGCTACCCCGATCGTTGACCCTCGTTTTTTTGAATTTGCCGGTCACATTGCCTTTTTGATATATATATATATAATATTGGCGATGAGGATTCCGTCTCCCGTGATGCTGCATATGCATGATCCTGCATTATGCTCAAAGAGTGGGACTTTGTTATGCTGCAGTCGTGCCGGGGTAGTAGCGAAGCGCCTCTTGCTCCTCTCCTTCGGCTTCTCAGTCAGGCAGCACTGGCCTGGCTCTCAACGAAAACACCGAAGCCCAATATCACAAATCACAATTTGCCTCACAGGGCTTTACAGCATACGACATCCCTCTGTCCTTATGACCCTCGCAGTGGATAAGGAAAAACTCCCCCAAAAAAAACCCTTTAACGGGGAAAAAAAACGGTAGAAACCTCAGGAAGAGCAACTGAGGAGGGATCCCTCTTCCAGGACGGACANATGGATAAGGAAAAACTCCCCCAAAAAAAACCCTTTAACGGGGAAAAAAAACGGTAGAAACCTCAGGAAGAGCAACTGAGGAGGGATCCCTCTTCCAGGACGGACAGACATGCAATAGATGTCGTACAGAACAGATCAGCATAATAAATTAACAGTAATCT
>NC_065519.1:28753675-28768769 GCF_006386435.1 Epinephelus moara | reverse complement strand
GTGTTGCTAACTTCACGTTTCTCAGAATAGAGCTGCCAATAACCAGAGTTTTGTCCTCAGCGGGTGTGTCGCTGAGTGCGGAAAAGCGGTTGGAAACGTGAACAGGCTGGTGGTGAGCCGTGGGCTTCGGCTTGGAGCTGTGCTTCTGGCGAACCGTAACCCAACCTCCCGGCTGAACGGGAGTTACCGGAGGACAGTTAGCAGAGGCTAAGGCTATGCTACATATTTATTAATGCAGACATCGATTTTTGCCAATAAACAACTGAAAATGTTACGCATTGTCCCTTTAAATCAAAATTAGAGCGTACATTTAAATGTATGTTTGCTGCATTAGGAGCAGTTGTGTCATAGAAGTGGACACCACTTTTCTCTGTACCACTTTTAACACATACGTCTCTAGATTAGTGTTTTTCTTGAAATCAAAGTATGGAGGATAGTAACATTTTATCAACAAGGCATATTAACATGCAGTGCTTGAAGGGTTTCTGGAAACTGCAATAGCACCTTTACAGAAACCCATCCTAGTATAGTTTAACTGTTGCAGCACCCAGTAATGTTAGATTTCATGCTGGTGTCACTGCCCTGTAGGTCATCAAATGCAAGGCAGCAGTAGCCTGGGAGCCAAACAAGCCTTTGGTGATTGAGGAGATTGAGGTAGCCCCGCCCAAGGCCAATGAAGTCCGCATTAAGGTGAGATGTTTATTTACACATGTACACAATCTTACTGCACTTTTGAGTTAGGGATAGTGAATGACTCTTACTGAAAAGGGAAAATGATAGCCACTTGATTAATTTAGCTGCATAAAAAACACTTATACAATCACTTTATTAATCAGACAGCAAGTATGATTCCAAAGGTATTTATTCACAGTGAAGTGAGCCAAATAAAACACAAATTACAATAGTTCCCACTTTGAGTGTAGTTATGCTAAAAGTCAAATTAGAGTATATGTGTGTGTGGTCTATGTTGTGAAAGGTACCTGAGTTAGTATAAAATATATTCAGTTTATGCAAGACTCTGTCTGTATGAAGCATTAGCAAACTAAAATCAACTTCACTTTGACAAAGCCAACTAACCAATAACCTGACTGCAAAATGATCACACAATAACTCATTGATGATCTTTAAATCAATACATGTTGCATATACATTTACAAACAGTAACAGGCTTGCTTAGCATGTACTGCTGTGCTAATGCTATGCCCAGTTGTTATGTTATGCTACCAGTCCATGAATGAAGGGAAGCGTTGCTCAGCTGCACTGCTTGTTAGACAGCGGCTGTCTGTTATGGATGAGCCTGGCTTAGAGGGCTTGTGATGCCAGTTACAGTACAGTCTTTGCTGTCTTCCAATGTTGCAGGTTTGAATCCTGTCATGTGAAGTCCATTGCTAACTGTGTGATTATTTCATTCGTCAACAGAGCGTAGTGCTACCAAAAGAAACTGTATTTTCTTGGCTTTCTGCATTTTGTTGTTCAATATGCTTGTTTTTTGTTACCCCACAAACTGTCTTTGTGTTCTTCACCCCAGGACAGCCCTTGGTGTACATTATGTGCTCCACTAAATTATTGTAATGTTATGATTAGTAAGGTGTTACTGCACAACACTTCACACTTCGCACAACTGTTCAAAAGAAACAAGCAACAGTATTTTCAGTATGAGATTGTTGTCTTCTGTCCAGATTGTGACAACCACAGTATGCCACACGGACCTGTATCATTTGCTTGAGGACATGCCTAAAGACGGCTTCCCAACAGTCCTTGGCCACGAGGGAGCTGGCATTGTAGAGAGTGTTGGGCCTGGAGTCACCGAATTTCAACCAGGTTAAAGCTAACAACCTCAACAGTTTAATTTGTCTAATAGTTAGTTAGTTTTTTTTTCTTTTCCCTGTCAGACTCTGTGGCAGCAATGCTAGCAATGAGTAGACCAAGACCTATTTGTGCCATCCAGCCCAACCAAACTGTCTGATATTTGATTTGCTGTTTGCAAGCTGACATGGCAGCATTGTTCTTGTCTTTCAGGAGACAAGGTGATTCCTTTGTTCATCTACCAGTGTAGAGAATGCCGCTTCTGTAAGAGTCCCAAAACTAACATTTGTGATAAAGGATGGTGAGCTCCGTTTTGTCTTTTCATCTCCTAATTTCGGTTATACAGGATGTATTCATAGGGTGATAAGCCCATCTAAGGGGGGAAAGGAACATTGTCTACATTCACTGGAGCACCTTTATGCGTTGTCTGATGATGACACAGAACAGATTATATGGGTCTTTGGTCTTTTTCATTATTTGGCATATTTTGCTCATGTTAAAGAAATTTTGTTGCACCCTTTACTGGAAAGTTTTCAAAGCAAAAATTGCGGCTCATGTTGTATTTCCATTTCACTCAATTCTCTGTTCAGGTTCTCTGATCGCCATGATGTGATGGCAGACCCAAACTGCAGGTTAACCTGTAAGGGAAAGAAGGTGCTGCCATTTATGGGAACCAGTACCTTCTCTGAGTACACTGTGGTTAACCAGATGGCTGTGGCTAAGATCGACCCCGCTGCTCCTCTGGACAAAGTCTGTCTCCTCGGCTGTGGGATCTGCTCAGGATATGGAGCAGCAGTTAACACTGCTAAGGTGTGTTTGTTTGACTGTTGGGGATAGTCTAACATGTACTGTTGAAGGCTAATACCTACAGTAATGAATTCTCCCCACACCACTCTGTTAAACATCAGACATCAGAAATGAAACGTACTGTCTTTGACAACACAGTATTTAGGAAGAACTGGTATTTTAAGAATTAAGAAGTCTCACTTAAAGAGCCATGTTGACTAAAGACTGTGCTACTTTAGGTGGAACTGGGCTCCACATGTGCTGTGTTTGGCCTGGGAGCTGTGGGTTTGGCTGCAGTCATGGGCTGCAAGGCTGCAGGAGCCAAGAGGATCATCGCTGTTGACATCAATCCAGAGAAGTCTGAGAAGGCCAAGGTGTTAGGTGCATCTGACTTTGTGAACCCCAAGGATCACAGTAAACCAATCAGTCAAGTGCTGTCTGAGATGACTAATGGAGGAGTGGACTACTCTCTGGAATGTGTCGGGAAAGTGGAAGTCATGGTGAGGCAGACAGAGAGGTTTGCATAAAGATGTTAATTGGCTCAAGAAGGCTCATTATATAAAAGATTCTTTCCCAAGAAGAAGTGCTTTCCAAATATATAAGCACAAATTTTCTCAGCTGCTCTGTGTATTTGAAATCCTGTGGCAACTGACTTTGTGCTGTTTCTCCATCTAGCGTAGTGCCTTGGAGTCTTGTGTGAAAGGTTGGGGTGTCAGCGTGGTTGTTGGCTGGAATGACATGTATGATGTCTCTGTTCGACCCATTCAGCTCATTGCTGGACGCACATGGAAGGGCTCCTCGTTTGGAGGTGAGATGCTTGTCAGTCAAACATGACCATCCCCACTAAGTAATGACATTACTTTAACTTTCAGTCTCAGGTTGGCATTTGTAATTTTGGTTGTTTGTCAATCTCAGGAGGGCAGGTCTTAACAGTAATTGTAGTAATATGAGCAACAGCAAAACTGGGATGAGCTCCTCTGGGTTGTCATATGTATGACCTGTTAATAGCTGGTAAAGCCATCAGTCGTAATAGCAGAGATGGGACCAAGTCATTGTTTTGCAAGTCCTAAGTAACATCCCAAGTCCCAAGTTCTAAACTTTGATTTTAGTCTTTAACAAGTGCTAATGCAGTCTTTGCCAATTATAATGCCATTTTAATAACAGAGTAATACTATATACATTTACAAAAATCACGAATGTTTTTTTAAAAGTTGTATCTCTTTGTGTGAACTAGTTTGTCGGAAGTTGTTGCATCTCTGTATTTAATTATGAACTTGCAAGTTGTGCATACTGCAATTAGTTTTTTGTTGACTATGGCATAGTTTTTTCTTTATTTTACTTGACTAAAACAATAAGTATGGACTTTCTGGGAATAAATAACATTAATATTAGTTAATTCAGGAGATGAACCAATCGTAGCAGACTTTTTAAAACACATATTTTTGAATCTTGGCTTGGGGGAAGGTATCAAGTATTTTCAAGTAAAAGGCTTGAGTCCAAGTGAAGTCACAAGTCATTGGTGTTAAGGTCCAAGTCGAGTTGCAAATCTTTTGTTATTTGTCATATCGGGTCTTAAGTAATCAAATTTGTGACTTGAGTCTGGCTTAGTCATGTCCAATTCCAAGTCATGTGACTCAAGTCCACACCTCTGTTTAGTGGTAATTAAATCCCCTTGTTTTACAACCCCCACCTGTGCTGTGATAGTAACCAAAAGGCTTTACACATGGCTATCAGAAATTATTAAAATTTTTTACAAAGTTATTGATTATGTTATATTATATAATTTAATTGACATGAAATCACCTCGTGTGGCACCATTCCCGAAAAGTGAAAAATGATAACCAGTTGATGAAATCCATCTCATAATATATACTAAACTATGAATTTGAAATGCTTTTTAATAACTTATTTGATAACTATAACCAAAATGACTTTGTCAGTAGTGAAGGAAGAGGGATTTTGGAGTTGTTGACACAGAAGCTGGCAAGTCATATACTTGTGCAATATTAAACAGACAGCAAGTATAATTCAGAAAGTACTTATTTATGTAATATAATAATTTTAATTAATAATAACGTGTGTGTGTGTGTGTGTGTGTGTGTGTGTGTGTGTGTGTGTGTGTGTGTGTGTCAAAATGGCAGGCAACAGAGATAGATACACAGAGGATAACTATATCAAAAATGACCTCAGAGGAAGGGGGAGGTTTTGCATGACCACATGTGGAGAGGACAAAGGAAACATGAACTTTGAGTTCCCTCTCTGTGTGTTGTTATATTTAAAGCCAATTTCCTTAAGTATTTGTGTAAGTGATTATGATATTTAAGGTTCCGGGTTAGTGGAAAGGATATTTAGTCTCATGCAAGACCCTGTCTGTGTAAAGCATTATCTTACGAACATCAACTTAGCTTAAGTAAAGCCAACTTCCCAATAACCTGACAACACAAAGATCACAACAATAACTAATTCAAAACATCAAATTAATGTTACAAACGTATTACACATGACATGACCAAAGATAACGGTCTTGCTTCGCTTAACCTTTACTGTTGTACTAATGCTTTGCCCAGTTCTTATGTTACCAGACAGTGTGTTTACAAGGTCTTTAGTATCCTGGTTTTGACTGGGTTTTTTAAGTATCCCGTTTTTGTGTTTGTGCATGTAAACACCATATCCCGAATTCAGAAAGCGGGTTATGCCCTTTTCCCGGTTTTAAGAAACCTGGTTTTGACACGTGGAGTACTCCGATAGAAGCCGGGATACTGAAGCATGTATACGCCTTATCCCGGTCTCTGACGGCTGCCCGCCGTGTGCGCAGGCACCAGAGTGATGCACCAGATATACAAGCAACATGGCGGCAACGAGAGCTTCCCATTTTTGGAGCGACGAAGAGACTGAATTTTGCCTGAAAATGATGAAAGAACTCAACATAACTACGTGTTTAGACGGCAGAAGACACAGAAATGCCGACCTATTCAAGTCTGTTGCGGACAAGCTACGTGACGCTGGTTTTCCACCTCGCTAAGCCCGCTAGAAGCCACAGAGGTCTCATTTTTGTCTTACTTCTAAATATAATAAATATATCACATTTCCCACACAATCTGTTGTAAACAAAAGATGTAAAAGACGTAACACACGCCTGCGCAGAAAGGATACAGTGATCAGAAAACGGGTTACTGGTATTTATCATGTATACAGGGATATGAATAACCGGGTTTCTCTGTGTTCCATGTAAACATCATATCCCGCATATGCTCAAAGCCGGGATAAGCCTCAAAACCGGGATACTAAAGACCTTGTAAACACAGTCAATGAATGGGGGAAGAATTTCTTTGTTGTGCTGCCTGTAAGCTGGTGCTTCTGTCTATTGTGGATGAACCTGGCTTAAAAGAAATGTGGTTCCAGAGCAGCCTTTGCTGTACTGTCTTCAAGTGGTGAACGTAAGGGGAACCCATTTGCTCTGTGTGTCCTTACAGAGTTAGCTGTTCCCTTTGCTGCCTGAAAAAGTTAGCTTGCAAACTTTGTCTGCAAAAGGCGCTTACTTCTCTGTTGTTCTAACATTTAGGAGAGTTCAGTGTGGCTGCTTGAGTAGGACACATTGAGAGAGTCAGGCTTTTCTGCTGTGAGCATGCAGAAAGGAGAGAAAAAGTAGGGGAGGGCTGGCAGCTCCAGCTCCACAATCCTAACTTGCTGGGGGTCACAGAAGACAAAGGAAGATTACCAGGAAGATTTAGACTTTGTTTTTGCTTGGTGAGATAGCATTGGTGACATTGTTCTGTGTTGTTTAGGATTTAAGAGTAAGGATGGTGTGGTTCAGATGGTTAAAGCCTATCTGGACAAGAAGTTGAAGCTGGATGAGTTCATCACTCACAACATGACTTTGGCCCAGGTCAATGATGCCATTGAACTGATGAAGCACGGCAAATGGTAGATTCACTCTCCACTACACTTTCTCCACCATTCACGATTTCATAACCACCTACACAGATGAAGAATAAATCCATGCAAGTTTTCTAACTTCTGTTTTGTTTTTGCCTCACAGCACCCGGACAGTCCTGAGTGTTTCTCCACAATAAGACCACTGTGTTGCTTTCAGGGACATAAAAGTAATTTAATGACTTGCAGCCAAGTTGTACTTGAACTGAATTTCAAAACAATATCCATGCACAAAATACAATGCACATAATAAAGAGATCTAACAATTTATGGACAGTATACATACCTGACCTCGAGCACCCAACACTTTTCAGTGTTGGCATTTTACAGATGGGATCTGTGGCCTCCCTGTTTGTGTTCTTGTCAGTCCAGCAGTTTTAGTTCAGATTAATCAGACCATCATAGTTGTATCAGTGTTTGCTTAACTTGGCAGGAAGTGTTAAAGTTATTATCATTAAAATTCAACTGTCATCAAATTGTTTTTTTGTTGTTGTTTTTTTGGTCTGCTACAGCATACATAACTGCTTTGTAAATTTATGCTGTGTTGTCTGGAGATGTTATTTTGATACAATCAATCAAATCTTGCATAAAACATTAATGCCAGTGTCCTTACCCTTAGGTAACACTGAGCAGCCTGCTGCACAACACAGACTTTGAACAACTAAGCTAATAATCTACAACATGTAATGTTCAGCCCCTAAAAAAAGCGTTAACACTAACATGAACTTTGCATCTTTAGTTATTCCAGATTATATATTTACTTGTGCAAGCATGACCTGCATTGGAACCTGAACAATTGTTTACACGAGCCTTAACCTGAATTCCCCCGTCTTCCCCATCAATGTCATATAATTAGTAATATCAGTAGTTAAGTGGATTCTGGGATCTGTCAAACTGATACTAAGAATCCCAAAACCAATGCTGTAGAAACCCCAAGGAAAAACTCTCCCCCCAAAAAAACTTTAACAAGGGGAAAAAATGGTAGAAACCTCGGGAAGAGCAACTGAGGAGGGATCCCGCTTCCAGGATGGACAGACGTGCATTTGCAGTAATCCATAATGAAACATAAAGAGGGACAGAGCCAGAGAGAGATGCAGGGCAGACAGTAATGACAATAGCTACAATAACATTAATTTTAGTAATAATATTATAATAATAGTAGCGGTAATTGTGGTACAATATGTTTAAGTTTATATTAATATCTGATAGTTTATGTGTGTGACAATAATAATTATATGTGTTTAAAAACAGTAAAAGTATGACTAGTAATAACAGCAGTAGTAGGAAGCATCAGGCAGGACCACGGCAGCAGCACAACCACCACACACCATCCAGGCACCGCTGCGATATGAGTTTATCTGCGAGACAGTGGAGCACAAAGGCTCCGGAGAAGAAGCTTAGTGTAGTAAAGCCGAGTTAGCGATATGCAGTAATAGGACGTAATGTGTTAGCAAGTGAAGAAGACCCAACTTTTCAGAAAACTGAGGAGAGAGAGAGAAGGAGAGAAGGGGCTTGGTGTATTTTAGGAGGTCCCCCAGCAGACTAGGCCTAAGTCACTTATGTTCTTCTCATCTCATCTTTGAGAGTGTAGTAGGAAAAAAATGCTTTTACATCATTAACCTTTTGCTTTTTGTTCAATCCAAATGGATCCTCCACGTTTATTCCCCTACATCAAGAGTTCAATCCATGTTTACATTATACCAGATTCCCCTACACTCATGATCAGTTAAATCAACTTGTCTTTTTACATTATGTAAATGTATTTAACTCAATTTCAAGTTAGGTCAACAAAATTGTGGAGTTCATAGTTCAGAGTAATTGTTACGCACCCGTCTAGGGGTCGGGAAGTGTAACATAAAAATGAGCCAACAAGGTAATGCACGACAAAAGGTGAGTTTATTCACCACCACACAGATAGAAGTACAATTTACAAATAAGGAAGCTTGTCTTCAGGGTGAACCCAGGCAAAAACAACAAATAAAACAAACTATCTTTCCCAAAATAACTAACTAAACCCTACGTGAAAGAAAAAGAAACAAAAATACAGTCACTAAACCTAACTCCCTAAACTAAACAAAAACAGGAGAAAACAGTTCAAAATAAATGGCAGCTCACCCCTACTGCTTTGTGCTATACACAATTATGTACAAGTAACGTGCAAGTGACAACTAAGTGCTATTAACGCTGCAACGGTTATCGGCTACAGACAAAAGGCTCACCGCTTGTAGCGGCAGGATACAAACAACAATTCAACAGTTCAGCTAAGGCTCACCGCTCTCCAGTCAGAAAACACAAAAGATACAATTTACGAAGGCACAGGCAGGTTTGGCATCGGGACGAGGAGGCACGCTGCTGTCAAACGACCCTCGGATTTTGACAGAGATTGCCGGGGTTTAAAAAGGCCAAGCCCCCAAAACAGCCAATCAGCAGCAGCCACGACCAGCCAGAACCCACCACTCAGTACAGTCTGGGGCCGTGTAGTGGCTGTTTTGGTAAGGAACAGGAACGAGGGCGAGAGAGACAGGATCCGGAATTTGATGGATGCGCCTTTCCGTCAAAATAAAAGCACCAAGCTAATAAAAATGCGGTGAAACTTTTTAATTTAAAGAATATAATTTACAAGAAAAGCCCCAAGCCATTAAGTTAACCTTTTTCTTTTATTGTAATTCAATGATGCACCAGAATTTAAAGTTTTACTTTGGTGAACACTTTTACTTTGGTGAATTTGGTGAATTCCGGATCCGCTCTCTAGACCGGAACCAGAATCCAGACAAAATTCAGAGTGAATGGAAACGTGCCCTGCGTTCCAAATCGCCTTAAAAAGTATGTAGTGTAGTATGCAGTATGCATGCAGTATGCATACTATTGGGACACACTACATCCGCCATCACATCGCTCCCTGAACTCCGACCCTCTTGCTCACTTCCGCCGCCGTCCGTAGCGCCACATTTCAATATTTTGTGTTGTTGTACTTCGGAGATGCAGCAAATCTCCTCTCGTCGAGCTCGCCAGAGTCGTGCATACCGTTGGAGGTGCTGGAGAGCTCTGTTGCTGTTATGTCGTAATGTATGTTGTTGTTTCTAATAAACTGACGTGTTCACGTAAACAGTCCCAAGCCTATTATTAGTGACCTGTCTATTGAACTAGTCACCAGTAGGCATATTAACCCCCTTCACACATAGCTCTCTGTTGCTGGCAGATGTTTGTTGTTAAATATATTTACAGCTATGCAGCTGCTGGCACTATATTCTGTCTGCACGTGAAGCAGCCTTACATTCACATTACTTTTATTTGTAGTGTAACATACTTGCACATTCTTACTACATTACTTAATATGTATTTGACTTTTACTATTTATATATTTACTAGTCTATACTGCTCATACCTGGCCCATAGTGTATTCATATTTAGTCATATTCATTCATTATTTATACCACACTTACACCACTGCCTATACTGGTAGAATCTTCTATATTGTAGTCATAGTTGAACCCTAACATTGATTATACTATAATCACAATAAAGTTGAATGTTGTAACCGTGTTCTTGCAAAACTGTATGATATGTGACAGTATATAATCAGATCATTGCAGTCCTAATATGTAGTGTCTTAGTATCTCAAATTAAATAAACCATGTATGAAAGGAAGTGTGGGCGTTGGTTGTACACGCAGCTCAGTCAGTGCGACGTAACTTCCGCTGCGCCAATGATTATGGGTCAGAATGGCCAAAGAAGCATGCTGACATGCATACTGCGAAATATGACCGGATGTAGTAGAACATCCTGGTACTTTTGGCATACTGCATCTGACATACTATGTATTGGGACACACTAATTCTTTTTCTGGCATACTAAAAAGTATGGTAGTATGGGTATTGGAACACAGGGCAGGCTCTTCCCCGTACATGAAGAGCCTGGTGATACGAGGCTAACCACTCAGAGAAGGAGACAGAGGCGGCACCTGGCACAGATCCTCAGAAAAACAAGAGGTCTTACTCTCACATAAAAATACAATATACAATAAATGTTACAGAAATATAAATGTTACACAATACAGCTGAAGCCATAACAGTAATGAAAAATGAGATGTCTAAATGTCAAACTGATCCTTAGGTATCAAGTTGTTTAAAAACACTGTTAGCTTATTAGCATATACTTACCCAACATGCATTGTGTTTAGGTTAATACTATTTGAAAATCCCTCAATTTTGTAACTTGAAGACAGTTTCATAAATGGCTTACTATCTGTCTTTTATAATCTGGCCTCAATTTTGTCTGCTCTAGATGTTAACATAATATTATGTCAGTATGAGGTCAGCTTGTGCAGTGTTTGGCCTGGGGTGGTAGGGCCTTTCAGCAATCATTGCTGAAGCCAGCTGAGTTACCTGGTATCTTAAGCTGTGTTTTGACCCAAAGTTTCTGGGATTTTTAGTCCAAGGGACAACCTTTTAAGGAACTAAAAGGTTCATTGAGCTTATTTTTTATCTGCGTATGAAAACGCAGCATGACTGGATAAGGTTTTGTCTCAATACAACAACAATTGCAACTGCAAATTAGATATACTGAATGAAATGATAAGGAGGAAATGAAACTAAGAGCATCTGATCTTAAGTAAATCATCTGTTAAGTATTTGATGGTTATTTGTGCTTTAGAACTAACTGCCCTGAAACAATCAGAAAATGTTTTGTTATGCCCTTCTCCTAAAATGGTCCTAAATATTTTTTTAAAATTTTAAATTAAAGAATCTAACTTCTCTTTGTTTCATACTTGTTTTTGTCAATGGGACTGCTGGCCTCAGATTAGGAGAGACCTCTGTGGATTTTTCAACTATTTTTAAAGCCTCTCCTGACTCATCTCGGTCGTGTTTCTCTCTTTTTTTCTCTCTTCAGACTTTTTATTTCTCACAGAAACCTGGCAAAGATCTGGTGAAGTCAGTTCCTTCTCTGAATTGTGTCCACCAAATTACAAATTTCTTACCTCACTGCGCACCACTTGCCAGGGAGGGGGTGTTGCTGTGGTGATGTTTTTAACTATAAACTCCTGTCATCTAATGAGTACAGTAGTTTTGAATTGATGTTGTGTAAGACTGAAAGATCAACTCCAGTTTTTGTGCACTCGTTTACAGGCCCCCTAAATTCAACCCAAGTTATAGATGACTTCTCGCACTTCCTATCCTCAGTGCTCGTTATTTCTGATCATGTGCTGAGAGACTTTAACATTCATGTCTGCTGCCCATCTGATGCACTCCCTTGGGACTTTCTGAATTTAATTGATTCTTTCAATCTTACCCAGTCAGTCATGGAGCCCACTCACATACATGTTCATACTCTGGACCTTATTTTAACATCTGCTATCCCTGTCCCGTCTGTCCAGATCAACAATTCAGGTTTGTCTGATCATTGGCCTATTATGTTCTCCACCTCACTTCCTTGCAAGGCTCCTAAACCTAGTCACCCACACAGCTACTCCAGGTCTATTACTCGCCTCACTATCCATCGGTTCTCTGATGCCTTTTCCTCTGCTCTCCTCTCTGAAGCTTCCCCTGGTGCCCTAGGCACAGAAGAGCAAGTAAATAATTTTAGTCACATATGCAGCAATATTCTCAATTCAATTGCCCCTCTTAAAGTTATAAAAGGAAAAACCAAAATTCAGCCCTGGTTCACCTCCACAACCTAGTCACTTAGGCAGGAATGCAGAAGAGCAGAGAGGAAATGGAAGAAGGATAAATTACAAGTGTCCTACCAGCATCTGAAACAGTGTCTTTTTAATTATCAGAAATGTGTCAAAACAGAGAGATCCAAATACTTTTCAGATATCATATCCAAACATGTCCACAAACCCAAAGTTTTATTTGACACAATTAACTCAATACTTAAACCAATATTCACAAAGTTTAATGATGCTACACCAGATATCTGCGAACACGTTCTAACATTTTTCATCAACAAAATTAACAGCATTCGTTCCCAGATTGTACCTCCTTCTGTTGATCCTTTAGAGCCATCTTCATGTTCCTCCACTTTAAACAATTTCAACTCAATTTCTCTCTCCGCTTTGACACACATCATTTCACCTATGAATCCGAGTTCATGTTCCTTGGATATTATCCCCTCTCACCTATTTAAGGAAATGTTGAACTCTGTTGGGCCCAGTGTTCTCTCAATAATCATTAGCTCTTTAGTGAACGTCTCTACATGCTTTAATCATGCCATCATTCACCCTCTCATCAAAAAAGAAAATCTTGATCCATCTGTACCCGGTAACTACTGTCCATTATCAAAGCTCTCACTTTTATCAAAAGTCCTGGAAAAAAGTTGTTTTCTCTCAACTCATCTCCTACCTGTTACAGCATTCTGGACAAATTTCAGTCAGGCTTTAGAAAACATCATAGCACAGAATCCGCCCTGTTGAGAGTAACAAATGACCTACTATTATCCTTAGAGTCGGGCTGTTATGCCACTCTGATTCTCTTAGATCTTTCAGCAGCATTTGATACTGTGGATCACTCCATTCTCTGTGGATCACTCCATTCTCTTGGACCGCTTGGAGCATGTTGTTGGCATTCAGGGACTGGCTCTTCAGTGGTTTGCCTCCTACCTCCAAGACCGCTAAAGTATAGGATTGATTGTAAGACTCTTTTATTTGTTTTTAAAAGCGCTGCATGGACTAGCACCAGATTATATTTCAGAACTCCTCACTCCCTATTCCACCTCTCGTCCCCTCAGATCCACTGACAAATCACTGCTTTCCATCCCACTTACAATGTTAAAAACCAGAGGTGACAGAGCTTTTTCAGTTGTTGTTCCGAAACTGTGGAACAGCCTGCCACAAACAGTTAGATCCTCACCCTCTATAAATATATTCAAAGCCCGGCTAAAAAAACATCTCTTTGCCTTAGCTTTTGGTGATTCATTATGAGAATGTTTTTGTTTGATATTCATCTTTTTCAATGAATTTGCTCAAGGCGAACTCTACTGTCTTGGTTGATTATTTTTCTTGGTTGTGCATAATTGTATCCATTTTAAAGCACTTTGGTCAACGATTGTTGTTTTTAAATGTGCTCTATGAATAAAGTTGACTTGACTTCAGTAGTCAAGTAGCAGTCATCCCTGCAAACCCCACCCCAAAAGTTCCTGTACTTTCAGAAAGTACTCTTGGAGGGTAAAAGAATGTTGTCATGTTGATGTGCATAGTGTTCTAATGTCCTGTTGGTCTATTGCAGGCCTTATGTGCAACTGTTGCCCTCTGATGAAGACAACATTGAGATTTAACGAAAGATGTGAGACATCATTTTTCTCCTGAGATGCCATGTGATTTTACAAAGACAGGTACAAGTTGTGTCAGATGTATTTTAAGTAATTTTAGGTCTCTTGAATCTATGTGATATTGACAATATACTAAAGGTTTCCCTATCCAGTAAGCAAAACCCAAAGGAAACACTATGGGAGCTAATAATAACCATAACAACTTCTATTTTACAAGCAACTTAATATCTGTTTGTGAAACCTAACCCTTCAGATTTAACTTTGAAATCAATGTCTGAATTAATGTGGTTTGAAATTTGTAGAGTTGTGGACTCAAGTCAGACTCGAGTCACATGTTTGATGACTTTGGACTCAACTTGACAAAATCAAAAAAGACTTGCAACTCAGCTCACTTGGACTTGGACCTTTTGACTTGAAAACACTTGATAACTTTTTCCCAAGTCTAAAGATAAAAAAACTATGTTATGTATGACAATGTCATATACAACATCAAAGAACTCTGTTTACTATTAAACAACATTCATATTTACATTATATAACAACAGAACAGAAACATACACGATTTTTTAAAAAATCATTTATTATTACCCTGTTGTTAAAATGGTGAGTGCATTTTAACTTAAACTTTTAGATGAGAACATTGGACTCGACTTAGGACTTGCCTGTCTTGACTTAGGATTTGAGTGCAAAGACTTGGGCAACAATGACTTGGTCTCACCTCTGGAAATTCCCCTTTGAAACTTCTGCTAGATCATTTCTAGTCAGAATGGCTCTACAGAAGTCTTGAAATATCATTGAAACTGAATGTAAATGCATTGAATGTATCAAATGTGTGCAATGTCTAAACTGCTCCTCCATACAACTATAACTGGAAACAGCAGTTTTCAAAATAAAGTGTACATACTAGTAAGAGCCCATGGATTAGCCAATCCTGCATCCATCTTCATCATCTTCTTGATCACTGTCTTCAAATCAGATTTCAAGTTTCTTTAAAGTGGCTTCTAAGCACAAAATCTTTACCAGCTGTTCTCAAAAGTTAAATAGAAACACACGAGCAGAACCTACCATGCAATCCCTCGTTATTTGATAGTTAAAAACACCGATTTTTAAATCTTTCATCATTAAAGGGAAATTTCGGTTTATTTCAACCCGTCTCCTATCGTCCTAAATTTGTTTCAAGTCACTAGTGACATAGAAATAATAGTTAGCATGTTAGCCGTTAGCCTAGATACAGCCGTAGCGTCAGACCTGTTAAAACTTAATTGAACGAGCATCCTTTCAAGTGCAAAGTTAGTCCACTAAA
>NC_065519.1:28737251-28752665 GCF_006386435.1 Epinephelus moara | reverse complement strand
GATTTCAGCTGATCTGAATGTGTTTGCTTTGCAGAAGTGGAGAAGTACAGGAGAGGAAGAGACATGAAGTCTGAGGAGCACATACCGCAATGCTTAGATAATTAGTTTCATATATGGTAAAAAGAATAGAAAGTGATGTACAGATAGTAAGGTACAGCACGTGTAGGGAGTTGTGTTGTTCTGTTGTCTTCAAAACAGGAACCACGCCCCCACCGCCAGCGGGAAGGAGTCAGATTAACACGAGGCAGGGGCGTGGTGTGGTGAAGGAGGAAGTGGAACTATCAATGAGAAGAGGACAACGCCTCGCGTGCACAATGACACTCTGTTATGCTCAAATATACTGGGTCAGGGGAAGGACAGGAGGTCAGACTTCGTGAACTGACACACCTTTGTTGTTCGTCAGGGACGTGAAGTTGAGACCCAGGGCTCTGTAATTTTATTCCTTTACTGCTTAATAAACTACATTAACTGAGACCGAATATCTTCTCCTATTGCTTCATTAAAGAACACGCAGGACTGAGCTCACACATAGCACATTGGAGAGTAGGATGAGCCTCGAGTCCATCAAAATAAACCGAAATTTCCCTTTAAGACTGGAGACAAGTGGAACAGTCATTCCCCATTTTATAAGGGCTTTTGTCCTGAGGTTACCTGTTTCCTTCTGTTTCCAGTCTTAATCCTAAGCAGCAGTTACATATTTACTATATTGTCATAGGAATGGTTTTGATCCTCTTATCTAAATCAGTAAGAAAGTGGATAAGCATATTACCCAATATATTGAACTGTTTCTTTAAAGACTGTTTTACCTCTCTCAATAAGTCAGTAAATCTCTGTGGCTAATTAAAGCCATAGTTATGATGTGACACAGCAGATAAACATCAGCTGCAGCCATCTGTACATGTCTTCTCATTTGCGGATAAGCTGATAGCAGTCAACAATGTGAAAATCAGCAGGTACCAGTGTTAGCTGATGAATTGGTGCAACCCTATTCGCAATATATAAATCTGAATATCTGGTGTTGTCAGACCTGTCTGCTGCATTTGACACAGTTGGTCATGGCATATTAACTGATTAACCGGAAAACTGGAGAGGCATGACTGGGATTAATCTAGACTACTCTAGACTGGTTAAAGTCTTGCCTGAGTGATGTACAGTAACCTTCTCAGTATCAGCTGGGAGCGTCTCCTCTAGCTGCGCAAATATCACCTGCGGCATTCCTCAAGGGTCTGTTCTTGGCCCTTTAGTGTTCCTTATCCACATCATACCATTGGGTCAAGTTATCCAAAACCCCAACATTTCTTTCCATTTTTATGATGCACAAATCTATTTGTCCATGAATCTATTAGACTTTGCCTCAGATACCTCATTCACAGACTCACAGTCTTGCAGCCATAAGGTCCTGGATGTCCAGTAACTCCCTAATGCTGAATAGTTACAAAACTGAAGTGTTTTGACCTAAAGCATACAGAGATTGTGTCAGTCAAACTTTAGCTTTCCAAGGTTTGCACTGCACCGACAAGGTTAAAAGTGTGGAAGTATTTTTTATTCAGGCTTGAACTGACTTGAATATTGCCAAAATCAGATAATTTCTTTAATTCTGTGATGCACAAACTCTCATTCATTCTTTTGTCTCCAGCCATTTAGATTACTGTAATGCATTATTTGTTGGACTGCCCCAAAAATCCAATCAGCTGCCTCCAGCTTGTGCCAAATACCGCACCTAGGGATCTTCTTAGAACTCAAAGATATGAGCACATTTCCCCTATTCTTGCCTTATGTTCAGAATTGATGCTAAAATGTATTGGTTGTTTTAAAATCACTGAGCAGCCTTGCCCCTTCCAACATCATCAACTGTCTCACACCTTATACCCCTGCTCATATTCTCAGGTCTGCAACCAGCTCTTGCTCTCAGTCCCCAGGGCAAGGCTTAAGAGAGGGTAGTAGGGCATTTGCCGTAAGGGCCCCACAATTGTTGAATAACCTCCCATTGAGAATCAGACAAGCTACCTTAGTTTTAAAACTCCTCTAAAACTTTTTTTTTTTTTTTAATAAAAATGGCTTTTAATTAGTGTTTCTTTTTGTTTGTTTGTGTTTATTATTGAGATTTTTGTTAATTGTCTTTAATCAAGCATTCTGAATTGCCCCAGTGTTTGAGAGGTGCTGCACAAGTGAACTTGTGTTGTCTCTGTTTTGTTTTCTTCAGCCAAGTCCTTGCCATTCATACTCTCAGCCACTCCCTCCTGATTCGCAGTAACTCCTTTCCTGCTCACCTGGTCTCACTTTTCCTTATCACCTAGTTTCCACCCTTTTGTGTCCCTTCCTGACCTAGGCTTTTGATCATGACTAAAAGGGAACTTTTCCATTACCTGCTTGTCCATGGGTACATCTGAGTTCAAACTAGGACTCTTCTCTTTTATGTATCCTATGGCCAGCCGTGGTTGCACTAAGTGCACTGCTGCTGAGCAGCACTCTAGTTCGCTTGCAGTGGTTTGTATTGACTATTAACCCCCATGGGGGTCTAGGGGAACTCTACCCTGAGATTTTTATGCCTCTGTCTCAACAGCCATGGCTTAAAGAATTATGTTTTCAGGTTGTATTCAACTGTCTGTCCCATTCTTATGAACGCAATATCTCAAGAACACCTTGAGAGATTTATTTATTTATTTAAATTTTGGCACAATGCGAGCTTGGGCTCAACAATGAACTGATTAGATTTTGGTGGTCAAAGGTCAAGGTCACTGTGACCTTGCATCCGTCTCATTCTTGTGAATGCAATATCTCCAGAAGGCCTTCCGCAAACTTGGGAAAATCGTCCACTTCAATGCAAGGATGACCTGATTAGAATTTGGTGGTCAAAAGTCAAGGTCACTGTGTCATCACAAAACATGTTTTGTGGTTTTGCACAAACCTCTTCTAGGATACAGTGATGGCATTTCATATCTTAAAGGTTAAATGTCAACTTCACTGTGACAGCATAATGCCCTGCAGAAACACTTTTCTGGCCATTATTCAACATCATAACTCAGGAACAGAAGGGGAGACATTTGGTCAGAATTCTAGTTTAAAACTCTTTGACAAGATCACTTTTGTGTCTAGTAACATGAAAGCTTGTATACTATCAGTGCCATACAACACAACATCACAACACAAACAAGGACGCCACAGCCCCCATCTGTTTAGATAATTTATTATGCTGTATAAACATATGACATGTATGACCTTATCTATATTTTTGATGTTTAGAATATCTTTCACTTAGACTTTTACTCCAAGAAGCGATAGGTCTACCAGGTTGGAAAGTGATTTTTTTTCCTATGAACTGGGATTAAAAACCAGAGTTGGGTATAACGCGTTACAAAGTAACGCATTAGAGTACTTTGATTACTTTTTGCAGTAACGAGTAACCTAACGCGTTAGTTTGCTGTTTGAGTAATCAAATACTTAAGAACATTTTCAAATAAGACATCAGTTACTTCCGTTGCTTTTAGAATGCTGGTCCTTCAGCTCCGAAACAGCAACGGCTGTCGTTTGGTTCTAATAACGGAGATAACGTTAAACCTATCAATCTGAAAGAAGCCACGGAGCTTGTGGCTCGCAACGTGGTCGGAGAAATGCTGCTGTTGTCTACGGTGGAGTCTAAATAGGTGGAGTAGGACTCGCTGACAGACATATTTCAGACTCAGGACTTGCATTATGCCTGGTACACGCTACACGCTGGTACTCACCAATTATCCCCGGTCGTCTTTCACGGCGTGTGTGATGTCATCGGGTTATTCTTGTCCTATTATTATTACTTTCACTATTATTTGAGTCACTGCCAGAACTGTGTCTGTTCATGTGCCAGCCGACATGTTGTTGTAGTCACCTAAAAGCGTCAGCAGATGGCAGATGGAGCCTCTGCAGTTGTGGTGAGTAAAAGCCCCGCCACTATATGTTAATGTTATTACTTCATGTCCAACCGTGAGGATGTACCATTGTTTGCTAGCTTGATGCTAATGACAGTAATGTTAACTCAGCGGGCTGACAAAGTGCCTCTGCTGTTTCACACCATCATTTCCTCCTTTTACTCTGTGTGGTAACATCCCTAGAGGAAACATTAAAAATGCTGGGGAGGGGCGTCAGTGGCTTAGTGGATAGAGCAGGCACCCCATGTACAAGGCTGTTGCCGCAGCGGCTCGGGATCGAGGCCAGCCTGTGGCCCTTTGCTGAATGTCATCCCCTCTCTCTCTGTCCCCCTTTCACACTTGGCTGTCCTATCCATTAAAGGCAAAAATGCCCAAAAACATATCTTTAAAAATAAAATAAAAAATGCTGGGGTGTTGTTGTCATACAGTTGTCTACGGCAGCAGATCGTTCTGTGTTTCTACTGGTCAAAGTGACGGCTGTGATGGGAGAATTGGATCTCAGTGAAGGGCAAGTGGTCCATTGCCCAATAGGAAATGTAGAATACTCAAAAGTACTTTAAAAGTGCTTGAGTTACTTTTCTCAGGGAGTAACGTTGGAAGTACTTTTAAAGTAATTGAATTACTTCACTCAGGGAGTAACGCAGTAAAGTAACTGGTTACTTTTTTAAAAAGTAACGCAGTAACGTACTTTGATTACTTTTAAAGTAACCCTTACCCAACACTGTTAAAAACATACAAAACCTGTAACCCCACAAAGTAATGCAATCTAGTTTTGGAAATTATTGTTTTTATCAAGTTAATGTCATCTTTAAAATGGTATATTTGCATAATTTTCAGCTGCTGATTGTTTGTCCTAACTCAGCTCCATACATCATCCACACCTATTACCTAGCCATGTTATCAGGTACTTTTTCACAGTTTTTATAGTTGTTGATAACCACTGACTCATAGAACATTCAGTCCCCTTGCATCCAGATGTTTGCACAACTTCTTCTTGCAGCAGTATTTAAACCTCAAATCCATGGTCTCTCCTCCACACTATACTGTCCTGCAGTTCTTTCTTTCTCAACTCCTTCTGCACTTTCTGACACTCGGCTTTGCTGCAAAAATGACCACAGCTGGTAAGGTAAGTACAAAATGCCAGATGGGATAACTCTTATTAGTCAAGTTGCTTATGTATTTTTGTTCAAAATTCTTGGGGAGATGATCAACTATATATTTTTGGAATAGTTAGATGGTGAATTTTCAAAACACTATTTTTTTTAAATATCAGGTTTTGATGCAAATGTTTGCTTTTGGTAACTAAACATACATTTTATTCAGAAATTCACATTCATATTCAGATGTTTATGTTGTGCAGTCTTAAAGGGTAAATGGACTGCACTTATATAGTGCTCTTGTAGTTTTAGCGACCACTCAAAGTGCTGTACAACACAACTCAACACTACCCATCCACACCATATTCATACACTGGTGGCTACCATCCTAGGTACCACCTGCTCATCAGGAGCAATAAACATTTACGATAAACGATTTTTGACCATTTAAGAATTGAAAATATGGTGAAAAATCCCTCACAAAAAAACACATTAAAACACCAAGACCTTGAGTAAGCACTTCTGTTGTGAAAACTGCTGATGTCACAAAAGGGTCATTCTATTAAATGAGGTCAAGTTTTTAAAAAATGGTCTTACTCCAATGAAATGGTCAGTATGGGACTAACATTCATCAGATACTATCTTTAGTGCATTGTAGAGGTTCCCATTTATTTCTGGGCTAAAAAAACGTGCAACTACGCTAGGAATCTAGGTGTGATTTTTGATGCCAAACTCTGTTTTGATAATCAAGTCAAAAGTGTTGTTCAGTCTTGTTTCTTTCAGCTCAAGATGAAAAAGTTGTTAATGCTTTTATTTATTCGCGACTTGATTACTGCAATGCACTTTACTCAGGTATTAGTCAAAGCTCCCTCCATCGTCTCCAGCTGGTCCAAAATGCTGCTGCCTGACTCATTGCTGGGACAAAGAGGCATGAGCACATCACCCCTGTGCTTGCCTCCCGACATTGGCTCTCTGTTAGTTATTAAATTGATTTTAAAATTTTATTACTCACTTTTAAGGCCTTAAATGGTTTAGCTCTGAAATATACTACAGACTTATTGACACACCATGTGCCCTCTTGACCACTGAGATCCACGAATGGAGCCCTGCTGGTTACTCGTAGGTCGCAGTTTGTGACGAAGGGAGATCGTGCTTTTGCTGTTAGAGCCCCCACACTCTGGAATGCTCTGCCTATTGAACTAAGGCACACTAAGTCCCTTGCCTCTTTTAAATCTCATCTTAAAACCTTTCTCTTTGTAAAAGCTTTTGGGAATGTTTGACTGCTTTTATTTTATACTGTTTTAATTTGTTTTGTTTGTATTTATTCATTTTAACTGTTTTCTGCTTCATGTGTATCAGTCTTTTAGTCACTTGCCAAGGTAGTTTTTTTTTACCACCTTATTTGGTTGTATCTCTTCTTGTTAAGCACTTTGTAAAATTGTTAAGAAAAGTGCTATATAATTAAAGTTTATTATTATTATTATAATTAGCCAATAAACTCAAAAGCCAACTTGATTAACCGCGAGGGATCCAGCTAAAAACAAATTATGGGTGGTCGCCAGTTTCAAAGTCCTAAGTGGCCCCCACAGAGACTTTGAAAAGAATAACAAGAGTCGTTTTGGGATTGGTCACAAGCTAAACTTTCCAAAAATGTATAGTTTATCAACTACCCAAAGATACTGAATGAAGGTTGCAACCAGGACATTATGACAGACCATATGTTTAACTGACATGTTTTAATGAGTTTTTCAGAGTATATATAAAGTATAGCGTATGTATAAGCATAGTTGAATACTGTAGGTAGAAAAAGAAAACATCAAAAAACAATGCAAAAAACCTTATATTAAAGGTATACTATTTCCGCCTGGTGGTTGTTTTGTTTGTTTGTTTAATTTGCATAGCTTCCTCTTGGATGCCTGCTGCTTATGGTCTGGTACCTGGCGTCTACCTGTTTATAATGTCTCAAATTCACCTGTGCACTGTGCCCAGAAATGTGAGATTTCATGCTGGTGTCACCACCCTGTAGGTCATCAAATGTAAGGCAGCAGTGGCCTGGGAGCCCAACAAGCCTTTGGTGATTGAGGAGATTGAGGTAGCCCCACCCCAGGCCAACGAGATCCGCATCAAGGTGAGAGACATCCACTTACACATGTACACAGGAATGTCTTACTGCACTTTTGAGTTAGTGAATTAATGTAGAAATGTAGAGATTACTGATGATTTTTACGACTTCACTAACCAGAAATCTGTAGTCACATCATCACACTAATGTCTTCTAATGAATGTGCAACTGACAGTGTTGGGGGTAATAAGTTACAATCATTCAGGTCATGAAAATATGCTGAAGCATTTTGTGAAAAACCTAAGACAGATGTCTCTATGCATGAAGTGTAAGTAGCACAATGGCTTAAGGCGTTACTGATTATACCTTCCATTTTGTCCATGAAAGCATTAAGAGATGCATTACTCAAAAGAAATGCATGAAAATTACAGCAATACAAATGGGACATTAATGATATAGAGTTAAAAATTACAGCATGCATGGCACTCATTTCAGCAGCTGGACATTATCTGCAATAATCCTTTAACGGGCTGAGACAAACTGACACAATGTTTTTATACACAAAGAATGAAATAACCTAATGTATTAAGATTACTGGCACAATTACATTACTTACAATTTCTCATAAACAGCTTTTCACAAAGTTTCTAAA
This sequence comes from Epinephelus moara, assembly GCF_006386435.1. Classification (NCBI taxonomy): domain Eukaryota; kingdom Metazoa; phylum Chordata; class Actinopteri; order Perciformes; family Serranidae; genus Epinephelus; species Epinephelus moara. The sequence continues at coordinate 28,744,949 of NC_065519.1, read as the reverse complement.
TTTTGCCATATCACTGTAGGATTTTGCATGGCACTTGCATCATCAAGGGTCGTGTTATTCTGAATAATAAATGTGTTATCTTAAGACATTTTGCAGCATCAGCCTTGAGATTTTTTTTTCCCCAAGTCTTTGCACTCATGTCATAAGGCACTCTTCACCTAATGTGATGCTGTTTCAACAATGACATTATAATGTGGCAATCTCTATCAAAATCAGTTGATTGTTTTTCATTTCTAGATAAATGTGGATTTATGTCAACATTTTGATTTTTGGTCATTTTAGGGTTTTAGTTGATATTACATGAACAAAGTCTTGGGTTTTAGAATATGAAACTTGTATCACCGAATTTGAACGATAAATAAAATTTTGAAGCATGAAGGCATGATGAAAAGCTAGCAGCAAATACTTGCCAAATGATTTCAAAGAAACAAAGTCTTGGCTTTCGGAATATTAAAACCTCAAATTCAAAATGTGAATGAATGAACACATTGTTAGCTTGGTTTGATTCTCCACAATTCAGTTGTTCAGTTCTGTTTTACAGAAACTATGAGATCCAAAGTATAATTCATTTAGATTTACCGCCATGGTAAGCAAAAGAGATAGACATAAAGTGGCATCTTCCTACCTTTGAAACAGTCATTAAGTCCAAATATGTGTTCATTCCTCCATTATTTATATTCTTTTAGTCCTTAAGGGTCCAGTGATCAAAAATATCAGTAAGGTTTTCATAAAATGTATCCAAGCTGTGGATACCGTCATGTATAGTCCATTGCTAACTGTATACTAATGTCATTCTTCAGCGGTTCTACAAAAACTGTATTAATAACTACATTATAACTGTATTGTCTTGTCTTTCTGCACTTTGTTGTTCGGTATGCCTGGTTTTGTTACCATGCTGGTTCAAAAAAAAAAAAAAAAATTTTTTTTTTGTGTATTTTTCTTCCAAGGACAGCCGCTGGAGTACAGCATATGCTCTAATAAATAATTGTAACATTATGACTAGTAACCGAATAATGCTCAACCCTTACCTGTTCAAAAGAAACACGCATCAGTGTTTTTAATATGTAGTTGTTGTCTTCGGTGCAGATTGTGGCAACTGGGGTGTGCCACACGGACCTGTATCATCTGTTTGAGGGTATGCCAAAAGACGGCTTCCCAATAGTTCTTGGCCATGAGGGAGCCGGCATTGTAGAGAGCGTTGGGCCTGGAGTCACTGAATTTCAACCAGGTCAGTGAAAGCCTTCAACCTCAACAGTTTAATTTGTCTAATAGCTCATGTTTTTTTTTCCCTGTCAGACTTTGTGGCAGCAATGTCAACGATGGGTTGACCAAGGCCTATTTGTGCCATCCAGCCCAACAAACCTGTTTGACATTTGATTTTAGGTCTTGAAAGTTTGCCCTAAAATCCACTGTTTCTGAATTTCAGGAGACAAGGTGATTCCTCTGGTTATCTCCCAGTGTCAACAATGTCGCTTCTGTAAGAGTCCCACAACCAACCAGTGTGAGAAAGGATGGTGAGCTCATCTCCTAAAGGAACAGTGTGGAAGATTTAGGGGGATTTAGTGGCATCTAGTGGTGAAGATTACAACCAGGTGAAACTTCTCCCAGTTAGAATTCCTTCAGTGATCTTTGCTTAGTAGGTTTTTTGGGGGTGGGGGCTGATCATCCATTGAGGTCTCTTCCTCTCCAAAACAAAGAGACCAGGCAATTAAATGTAAACTTAAATGATGTGTGCTCTACCGCCCATACATCCATCCAGCATTTGAGAGAAGTGCCACTGATCCCGAGCATGCCAACTGGGACAAAAAGCTGTCGATCATTACGTCAAAATAAGTAATTAAAACCAAACTTATCTGAAAAATGAACACTAGGACATACATTAGCTAAATTATTTGAATTATCTACAATAACAGAAACCATCTTTGGAAAATTTTGTTTGACTTGTTCGGTAACATTTTTCTTTGGCCCATGTCCCATCCAATATAAATGACTCATTTCAGGGTAACGAAAACACTACCATTCTTGTTTTCATGTGCTTATACACTTAAAATAACAAACTTATGATACTGTATTCCATTTCTGCCAATATATCCCCCTAAATCCTACACACTGGACCTTTTCTTTCAGTTGTCCGGGACGTGTTCATAAGGTCATAGACCCATTTGAGAGTGCACTCACAATTCATGCATAATGTCTCTACCTATGTCATAGTACTTATTATGTCAGTGGAGCAACTTCGGATGTTGTCTGCTGTAGATACAGAACAGATTGTTTGGGTCTTTGGTTTTTCATTTTTTGGCATATTGCTCATGTTAACAAATACTCGCTGCACTCTCTCAGGTTCAATGCAAAAATTTAGACTGAAGTTGTATTTTCATTTGAATAAATTTTCTGTTCAGGGCTGCTGATCGTTTTGATGTGATGGCATTAGCAGACTCCAGATTTACATGTAAGGGAAAGAAGGTGCTGCAGTTTATCGAAACCAGTACCTTCTCTGAGTACACTGTGATTAACCAGATGGCTGTGGCTAAGATCGACCCCGCTGCTCCTCTGGACAAAGTCTGTCTCTTTGCGTGTGGGGTCACCACAGGATATGGAGCAGCAGTTAACACAGCTAAGGTGTGTATGTTTGACTGTTGGGGATAGTCCAATATGTATTATTGAAGGCTAATACCTACAGTAACAAATTCCCCATACAGCACTCTATTAAACATCTGACATTGGAAATGAAACATACTAACTGCCTTTGACACCACAGTGTTTAGGGAGAACTAGTGTTTTAAGAATTGAGAGGTCCAACCTAAGGGCCATGTTGACCAAAGTCTGTGCTACTTTAGGTAAAACCGGACTCTACATGTGCTGTGTTTGGCCTGGGAGCTGTGGGTTTGGCTGCAGTCATGGGCTGCAAGGCTGCAGGAGCCAAGAGGGTCATCGCTGTTGACATCAATCCAGAGAAGTTTGAAAAAGCCAAGGTGTTCGGTGCAACAGACTTTGTGAACCCCAAGGATCATAGTAAACCCATCAGCCAAGTGCTATCTGAGATGACTGACGGAGGAGTGGATTACTCCCTGGAATGTGTTGGGAATGTAGAAGTCATGGTGAGGCAGGTTTCTTAGCAGGTCTGATCCAAAAAAATAAAGTCTTCAAGAAGGCACATTATATGGGACATTTTTTCCCAAGAGGTGTTATCCAAATGTTAAAGCACGCATTTTCTTTGCTGCTCTGTGGATTTGATCCCCTGTGGCAACTGATTTTGTGCTGTTTCTCCATCTAGCGCAATGCCTTGGAGTCTTGTGTGAAAGGGTGGGGTGTTGGCGTGATTGTTGGTGCGACAGACTTGCAAGACTTTTCTACTCGACCTAATCAGTTCCTTGCTGGCCGCACACTGAAGGGCTCCCTGTTTGGAGGTGAGATGCCTATGTCAGTGTGGGATGGTAAGATATGACCATCCTACAGTTACTAATGGCACTACTTTAACTGTCACAGTTACATGTTGTCAATTATCATTTCTGATTGGTTGTCAGTCTCAAGGGGGCGGGTCTTAATAGTAATTGAGGTAATATGAGCAACAGCGAAACTGGGATGAGCTAATCTGGGTATTGGGTAAGGCCTGCATCCTTTGTTGTTAACTGGCAACTGAAGGCATTTCACATACATATGGCCTGTTGGTAGCCAGTACAGCCATCGGGTTTAATGGTAGTTAAATCCCCTCATTTAACAACCACCACCTGGACTGTCACAGTAACCAAAAGGCTGTACACCTGATCTTTGCAATCATTCAACTGGTATTACTAAGATAAGAATCTGTTTGCTCTCATTTCATTTTGTGTGTTTTCTTTTTGTTCAGGATTTAAGAGTAAGGATGGTGTGCCTCGGATGGTTAGAGCCTACCTCAACAAGAAGGTGAAGCTGGATGAGTTCATCACCCACAACATGACTTTAGACCAGGTCAATGATGCCATGGAAACGATGAAGCATGGAAAATGGTAGATTTACACCTCCATACTTTCCACACCATTCAGGAATTACTAACCAGCTACACAGATGAAAAGTTTATACATGCAAGTCCTCTAACTGATTTTTTGTTTTTGCTCCACAGCATCCGAACAGTGCTGAATGTATCTCCACATAAAGACCATTATGTTCCTTTCAGTGATGCCAAAACATTTCAGTCAGGGAAGACTTAATTGAAAGAGATGCTTAAAGAGTAATAAAATTAATTTATGGACAAAGTGCACAATGGGGGAGTTGAAGAAAAATTAGATCTGTGATTAGATCCCATCATGACCTCATAATTTAAAGGAGCAGTGATACCATAAGCTATACAGGAAAATCCCCTCAATGAAGTTTAGACACAGGCAGTGGTGAAAAGGTCAAGAGCAATGGCTGAAGATGTGGATGGATGGGATGTGTAGCAGGACTTCTGATGAGCTCACTGGAAGGTGAACTGGGAAGACTGGTTGTGATAGAAATATGAGATTAAAGGGGTGGTGGAGGGTTACATCGATCTGACACTAAAATGATAGGTGACAGTGGAAAGGAAAGAAGTTTTAAACTTTGGCAACAAAGAAATAATTGGCTTACTTAGGTTGTGGCAGAATCTGATGCCTGATGTCTTGAACTCTGAACACTATTCAATGGAATACATGCAGATTGTGATAAATGTGTTCAAATAAACAAATGGGATCTGTGGCTTTCTTGTTTATTTTTTGTAATTTGTTTTACTTTAATTTACTTAGATAAATCTATTGAGAGCCCATTTCATTTACAATGACAACCTTGCCAAGAAGCAGCTACAGGAGGCAAGTCATTAAAACATAGATACAGCTGGTGCAATAAAACAACAATACAAAAAGTATATACAGTATATACAACAACAGAGGTGCATGTACTGTGTTCCAGAAGAGCATATTCAAAAACAGGTGCAGTCACCAGAAACTATTGCTTGTAATGAGCTATATATGAGCAGGGTGATGGAATCAAGGTTTTGAGTTTAACACCTTTTGCAACTCATTCCAGTAAGTAATGGACAAAGTAGGTGCCAACTTTACAAATGACCATACTTGTGAATTTTCTAGAGTGTAAATTGCAGTTACAAAGCGGATAACATTATAGCAGATAACATCCAGTTTACTTAGATTTTTGGCGAACTTGTAGATTAAGTCACGGATTGGAAGAATTGTCATTTTAATCAAGATGTACTTTGCAGAGTGGGTGAAAAATACTTTTTGTTGGTACAAGAAACAAATTTTTGATCTAACCTTCGAGAGCAGTGTGCTGATGTGTATTCAAAAAGAGAGTTAGCTGTCTAGCCAGATGCTCAGGTAATTATAGAAATTGACAAATTCGAGTTCTGACCCATCCAGGAAGGAGATTTTGAGGTGGCTGGAGACTTGAGGTAATTTCTGGGTGAAGACTATGCATTTTGTTTTATTAGTATTCAGGAGAAAGTGAAGGTTGGAATGAGCGATTGGATACTGTTGAAGCTGTGCTGCAGGGAAGTCAGGGCAGCATTCAGGGCAGGGCAGGAAGTGTACAAAATAGTGTCATCAGCATTCAAAGATACATCCAAGGATGTGCTGGGATACATCATCAGTGATGTTACCTGAGGTCATATAGATGTTTTGGGTCTTTCAACATCATACACCCTGCCTCAAGTGACCCAGCTGGGATAGATCAGATTCTGACTTGTGTCCAAGCAGCATTGTGCCACAGATCATTCCCTCCCCCGACCCACAGCCATCTCAAGGCCTCCTTAGCAGCCTCTGTGGTGGACTTCATGGCTTTCTTCTTTGCAGCTCTAGAGATGCCAAGTTGGGTGTGGACTCTGCAGAGTGAATGGGCAGCATAGCTTCTGCATGCTACCTCGATGGGCTTGTGCCCAGCATTGATCCACCAGCTCCTGGCACTTGGCCCACTTCCACTCATTGGCCTCTTCAATGCAGTCTCCCCGAAGGCACTGTTCACTCAATTAGGTTTCATCAGGCCTCAGTTAAGATGATGTTTTGTGGCCCAGGAACTTAAGTTGCCTTCCCAATTTGTAGCTCCCAATCAGATGCAGTGGTAAGCAGATGTGATGGTGTTCCTGGCTGAGGTCTGGGTTGCTCTCCGGCCTTGATGAAGGTGATCTGTTTCCTGTTGTAATGGAGGTGCTCGCTGCTGGTTATAGCTTTGGAGATGCACTCTGCCACTGCATTAAGCACTTGGTTGGAGCGCCAGCAATAAAGTTCTTCTCCCAAGGCTTTCAAGCAGCTACAGAGGGTATGCTCAAATGATCCTTTTCCAGGACATAGAGGGCATAGATGGGCATAGATGGGGTTTAACTCTTGCCCCAGACACAGTGTTTCACTGAGCTTGGAGAAACATCACATACAGCTTGGAACATAAACTCGATGCACTGGGGTTCTGCCTACCAGATATCAGATCTTCCATTTTAGCACACTCCCCTTGTCCATGCTCCTTCCTACCTTCCTGCTATTCTGTTCTTCCAAAACACCTGCCCATACCTCCAGGACTAGTTGGCATCTATCCCTGCCCTGTACCCTGTCAAGAATGTGCCCACTTCCTGCAACCCTGCTTGCCAAGACGCCACCATCCCTACCAATACCCTATGTCTCCGCTGAGATCCTGATACCTCATGTCCTTCCTGGGCCTTCCACTTCCTCACTCGTCCGTGACTCAGTTTCTGCTGTTGCCACATAAGTCTCCCTGGAGTCCCTGAAGTTTCCAGCCAGGCTGCTGAAAGGAAGCTGTAGTTTGTTGCTCTCACATACAGACTTGCGCTGCACAGGCTGCGCTGTAGGTAGCTGCTTATACCCTCCAGCACCCCCTCTGTCATCAGGGGTACCTCATACACCAGCAGAGGCCAGAGTATTCAAAGTAGTGTTGGTACATCCTAGGTTTGAATTTGCTCAGTAAATGTGACTTGTCCATTGTAGTGGTTTGGGTCTCAAGCTCCATGGTGGTTGTCTAGATAGTAGGGTTGGGTACCGAAACTCTGTACTTTTTGTACTTGGTACCGATTCACGTCGGTACTACCGAGTACCGATTCACTTAAAATGAATCGGTGCCAAATTTCGGTACCTGAGATGGAGGCGGAGCAAGAGTGCATGATTCGCACCTCAGACTCAGCAACAATGGTGACAAAAAAAATGTGCAGACAAAAGTTAACGTGCAGCACTGTTCCTAAATGTTCTCAATAAAATGCTGAAACTGATATGAAACGCATATCACATGAAACAGCGGAACTGTAGCTTTCCGACAAGGCCAAGCACATGTCGGTAATCCAATGTTTTCACAGCAAAATTTTTTTATAAAGTTACAATAAAATGATGTACAACAGAGCTTTCATACAGCTTTGCACACACATTACTCTTGGATGGATTACTCGCGAATGCAGGCTCGCACAGAAACGCCACGCATATCACATGAAAGCGCAGGACCACACACATCATTGTGCTGTCATCCCATCACGCTATAAATCCAGATCAATTGTCTACAATATAAAAACCTGATGAATTTCTTTGCAATCCATTATACAGATCTTGTTATCAGTCACTTCATATAGTGAGGAATATCGTATCTTACCACATTTTAGGCTTGCCTGTGTTTCTCCCTGTCTATCCACATTTGTATTCCGGCTTTCAAGATGCAAATATCTCCATATTGTCCAGTTGACACTCCATCAAACTTTGTATG
>NC_065519.1:28726726-28737071 GCF_006386435.1 Epinephelus moara | reverse complement strand
TTTTCATTGATATAAAAATTAATATAAAATACAGGCACATAGTAGGACATGGAATGATGGCAAATCTGGTTAGCCCAGATTGTCCTGAAAAAAAAAACAAGATATAGCATGTGTATGTAGCCTTTATAATGACTGTGATATGAGTTTAAAAGTAAAGGCAGTAAAAATACCCCAAAAAGGCCTAGGGCCCATAGGGTTAAAAAGTACCGAAATAAGGTACCGTTTGGTACCTGTACCGTATCGGTTCAATTATGAATGGTACCCAACCCTACTGGATAGTAGCTGCATTGGCAAGGCTACAGTCAAAGACTCTGACCAAACTCTTAACTGGTTTCTCCCTGATGGGGTGCAGTGCTATCCAAGAAGAAACAGAACTTGTCCATCACTTTGCCCCCTTTATAACACCAAGGAGCTGAATTTGGCTGAGTTAAAGCTCATCCTTGACCAGGCAATGACTTTTTCCAGGCCCTTAAGTGTCCACCTGCTGCCAGGTGCTGATGTTGTGGTGACACTGAGGCTCTGATGGGGGGCTGCTGTGCACTGGACTTGGTCAGGGGGCCTTTGCATTCTGCCTCTGCTGCCTCGCCCACAATGTTGTTGCCACGGGTGGAGAGAATGACTGAAATTGTGCACCAAGTTATAAATAGTAAATATAAGGACAAGTCAATATAATACAAATTTAGTGGAGCTGACAGAGAAGCAGCTGGAATCGTCCATGCCTCATGATGTAAAAATGGGGTTGAAGATGTCAGGATTAGTTTGTTTAGAGATCTTTATGAAGCCTAAATCGGTGTAAATTATAATTGAGTAATCCCTTTTACTTTTAAATTATCCTTATCAAGTGAGACGTGAAAGATGCATTTATAATGCTTCCCAGCCAGCAACAGTCATTTTGTGCCCTCAAAATTGACCCATGAGCCTTCAAATAGACAGTTTCCTGAAGCCACCTTATAAAACACACACCAGTACATCTCTCTACTGAATAAATGAGTTGAGTGTCGACAGTGTTTCAGAGTGATGTAGTACATAAACAAGAAGCTGAGAATGGATGAATTTGTGACTCACACTCTGCCCTTTAAGAAGATCACTTATGATTTTGATCTCATGAATACTGGAAAATTGAAAGCCTTGACTTAAGATTTATTTGGAAGTTGTTTGTTATGTTAACATGCATAGTGGTCTGGTGTCCCTCTAGGTCACTGCTGCCCTCTGTTGAGGAAAAAGCTGAGAGCCGTGAGATAGGGTCTTATATTAGTTTGTCCCCTGTTATGTCATGTGGTTTTTTTAAGGATTAATGAGGTGATCGTTATCTTTCTTCTTTTTCCAGACGCAGCCAGAGACAAGCAGGTTACCTAAAAGTTCAAATTTACTGGTGATCAAAAGCCTAGGTCAGTCAGGCAGAACAAAAGGGTGGAAAATGATAAGGGAAACTGAGCAGCTGAGCAGAAAAAAGGGTTACTGTGTAACAGGAGGGAGCAGCTGAGAGAATGAATGATAAGGAGTTGGCTCGAGAAAACAAAAAAGACAAAACACGTTTACTTGAAAACATCTCTAACACACTGAGGCAATTCAGAATGTTTATATAATACACCATTTGTAGACAACATAAGGAAAATAAAACAGGTGCAAATAAAAAATAAAACAATGAAATACAAAGAGTTTGATCTAACCACTAATCTGGCATTCACTGCACAATATTAAAATCAGATTCCAAGTTTCTTTCAAGTGGCTTTTATGCACACAATCTAAACCAGCTGTTTCCAAAAGTTAAATGGAAACACACGCAGAACCTATCATGCAATCCCTTTTCATTTAATATTTATAACATCAATCTTTTAAGGCAAATTTCTCTTGTGACACTTTTACACTGATTTTTGCCAATCAGCAACCACTGTGGCTGAGTGTTAAAGGAATCAACCAACATTTTGGGAAATACATTTATTTACTTTCTTGACCTAAGTTAGGCAAGAAGATCTATACAACTCTCACATGCGTACAGTATGTAGCAGGAGCCAGCAGCTGGTTAGCTTGGGTTCACTTAAGGAATGGAGACAAGTTGAAAGAGGCATTCTCCATTTCAAGAGGGGTTATGTGCTGAGCAAGGCCAGGCTAATTGTTGTTATGCTAAGCAGCAGCTACGTATTTACTGTACAGACATAAAGATGTATTAAATCTTCTCATCGAGCTCAGCAAAAAAGTAGAGGAGCATATTTCCTAATATGTTTAACTAGTGTTAGGACCGTGGAGTAGAAGCACCAAATATAAAATGGTAGTCTCCGTCAAAAAAATCCAAGGCACACTGTAGGATTTGTGAAAATGTAAAATGCCTTTATGTTACATGGCAGTTTAAATGACCAGTGCATTGGGACCAACACAGGTCTTCATCAGGGATGTTGAGCTATTCCTTTAAAGCCCATTGTCCAACTTCTCTTTAAATAAGGCAACGGGTCTTGATAGCTAGGAGTGGCTGATATGGCCTATAAATAATATTGCAACATTTATAGACTATAGTGCGATACACAATATGAAGGCTATCTTAATAATTTAAAATCTCCTCTAAACCACTGTGGACTAGTAAAATACAAAACCACTAAATAAACTATGGTTACAATAAAGTTTGATAAGTAACTACTGTTGTGTAATAAAGTTAGATTAAATGCTGTTATTTCAAAGTTAAATAACGCATTGTTTTAATGACGCTAAATTGAGTATTGTTATAATAAATCTAAACAAAGTGCTGTTTTAATAAAGTTAAATATAGTATTGTTACAATAGATAAACTATGGTTAAAATAAAGTATTGTTAAAAATGAAATAAATCAAAGCGGAGCCAATGGTGCTTTTATTCTGAATAACCCGACTCGTCTTGGGCCGGAAGTGTTGATGTTTCGGGCGTGAACTTCCGGTCCAATGTCAATAGCGGAAAGTTAAAGTATTATCGCGGCGCTGTTGTACGCATAGACTGTACGTAGTGATTCATTCATATGGAAACATATTGAAAGCTCTCAAGTTTGTGTATTAATGAGATTAGCTAGTCACTCTTGGAGCCCTGCGGATACACAGGCACGCGCCTCGCGTGCACCCCATAGGAGAGAGTGTTCCAGGTGGGAGGTGGAGTGCGTGTGACGTATCGTGTTTGTGAGTCTATTCGTGTGTGTGTGTGTGTGTGTGTGTGTATGGAGTTGTATTCCTGTCTTCATTAAAGAGCATGGTTTTTCAATTTGAGCAAGATTTATTAATTTCACTTTTAGATTTTGATTTTCTTTTCCCTTAAAGCCCTGCCCACGCACTCAAATAGCCCCTGCTTGCACTTACAGTTGCTCTGCTTCTGCTCAAACTGTGCTGAATCTTCTGCTCTCAGATCTTTGCTCTGACCTTGGATTTTTTTTTGTGCAACATCCCTGTCAGAATCCACCAACCAGTAGAATGCCATGCAGTGGTGTAGTGGTAGTTGATGAGAAGGGTGTACTTTGAGGTAGATGGATAAGTTACCTAGGAGGAAGTGGGTATACTCTACTATATATTCCAATGCCATTATGGCTTATAGGTGGGTATACCCCATTTACCTACGTATACCCCAAGTGGTGACCAATAAAATGATCCCTGCCTTGTCACAGGCGCGTTTGTTTTACTTCTTAGAGCGTCCCATATAGGTAGTTACACTTTATTAAATGTACTTTCCGTGCTTTCTTTACAAGTTTTTACAAGCCGCATGTGGCTCGTTAGCCCCTCTCCCATGGCTCCTTACGGCTTTCATAGTTAAATACAATGAAATGAATAACCGTTATTTTTTTTAACGTCTTAATTTTCATTCATTCATTCTTTGACTGTAAAATGTTTTAACATTTTGTCAACTCAAATGCGCATCATACGTCTGTGGTCTGGTGCCTTTTTCTCTGACAACATCAACAACATTTGGGGCGGCAGTAGCTCAGTCCATAGGGACTTGGGTTGGGAACCGGAGGGTCGCCTGTTCAAGTCCCCGTCCGGACCAAAAATATGGAGCTGGAGAGGTGCCAGTTCACCTCCTGGGCACTGCCGAGGTGCCCCTGAGCAAGGCACCGAACCCCCCAACCGCTCAGAGTGCCTGTCATGGGCAGCCCACTCTGACATCTCTCCACTTAGTGCATGTATAGGTCCAGTTTGTGCATGTGTGTGTTCGGACCTGTGTGTAATTGACAACAGAGTGAAAAATTGAATTTCCCCTCGGGGATTAATAAAGTATATAAAATTAAAAAATTAAAATTAAATTAAATTAAATTAAATTAAATCACTAGCAATAGTTACAGTAGTCTTGAGTCTCTCTAGCTAGGCTAGCTGTGGATTCAGAATCCAAAAAGGGAAAAGTGTCAGGGAGGTTAAAGTACCATAAATAGCCCGTTGCAGAGTAGCCACCTTGTGCTAAAACAAATTAATGAATGCCCATGTAGATCTATTAGTAATGTTGATAGGCTAAATTCGACTTAAAGGCTGTGTTACATTTATTGTGAGACTCAAATGTTTTGTGACTCTAGACAGATTTTTTTTTCTTTTTTGGCTAGAAATGGCTCTTTTGATTGTAAAGGTTGCTGACCCCTGAAGTAGCCAATCAGCTGGTAAACATGGACCAAAAGAATCTCAAGGAAGATTATTTGTTTTATTGGTGCTTTTATTTCCTACAGATTGAAGTGATAAAGTCATATTTGCAGCTCAAGAATACTTAAAGGTGCAGTTTTGTCCTGCAGCACACTGACAGGAGGTCGATGTGCTTTATGGCTACTATTATAGGCTACTAAATGTAGCTAGCTATCACAGTAAAAAGTACAAGCGCTGGCATGTTTTTTAACTGCCTTGTTATCCTAAATGTCATAAAGAAATCAAGGGAAGTGCATTCAATGAAGCCTTGAAGGGTGAAAGTGGATAAACCTGGTTCAAGCACCCGCACAGGATGCTCTAAGAAGTAAAGTGAAGCAACTGCAGTGAGGCAGGGATCATTTCTCTGGTCAACACTACACCTGGCATTGGGAATTTTGACAGGGATGTTGCACAAAAACATCCAAAAGCAGAGAAGAGATCTGAGAGCATACAATTCACAAGCGCATAGAAGGAGCCTGAGTGCTGGAGTGCAGGAAATCCATGAAAGCAACAATATATCTAAGAGTAAGCATTTAGAGCAGAAGCAGAGCAAATGAGCAGGGGCTAGTCTCAGGCCAGTGGCTTAAAAAAATGACTTGACAATGTATATATAATATAATATATATATATTCTGCTATAATATTTTTATACATCCAACATGCAACAGGCAATACACTGAGTATAACTGATGTCGCCCTGCCCAATCAATAGCTAGTTAAAGCCTGGTGGTGATTTGAAAATTATTGTTTTATCAAAAAGTTATTTAGGTGTAAAAAGAGATTTACATACACTTGTGTTTGTTCATTCCACACAGGCTCCGACTCTCTTGCCTAGGTTTGCTTCTCTGTGAACTCAAGGAAGTGATAACAAGTCTCCGCCCCTCTGAATGTCAAACTGTGCTGGCAATAGAGTCCAGGGTCTGTTGTTGTGTCCTCCCCACTCCTGCGCTGCAGCTGGTCTCCTCTCTTAACTCCTCTCTCGCTTGTTTACTCTTGTCTTAGCAGCAAAAATGGCCACAGCTGGTAAAGTGAGTATAATCTGACATGTGGAAACAAATATTTATCTAGTGTTTTTATTAGGGGTTTTGTTAATGTTAATATGTGCATTCATATTTCCTATGTCACATGATGTTCGACAAATCTGTGTAAATGCACACACACTGAAAACTGGTGCCACAGTATGCACAGTAGTGAAACTAACATCACCAAGCAATCAGACTCATTGATATCGTGTATGAGAATTTATAATATGAGTAATAATCATTTGAGTGTGCTTCTCTATGGTGTGGATAAGTGTAATACCAAGTTGATATCTGCTCTGATCCACTATTAGAAGGGCATGTCAAAGCTTTCCTGTGCAGTATTTTTGCTGCATATCTGGTTACAGATATGTATCACATGTAACAGTTAAGTTTTGGGGTATTTTAACCTTGAAATACCCTATTTTCTGTCTCTATCTCTGCCTCAGTGACAACCTTAAGTCCAGTTATGACTCGGCACACAGTTTGAAGCCATCCAGTCACCTCTGTGGAACTGTTGATACTGACAAAGCTGAGGATAGTATGTTGGGTAGGGTAGTAACCCAAAAATAATGATAACAAAAATGAATAGAGCAAGCCCAAGACTGCATTACATTTCCATGGCGAATTAAAGAAATAATTATGAATTGCAAAAATACTCAAGAATTCAAGAGAATCAGTTGTTCAATTTTTCAAATCTGAACAACTGATTCACTCAGTTACATTAACTGTTGGGATAAAAATTATGTTTGTCAAATAGCCATTGTGTGGACTTCAACCTGCTGGTTTTCATGTTTGCCTTTACCAGGAGCAACTCTGTTAGAGTCAGTGAAGCCCTTTGCTGTTAACATAAGTTGTAAAGTAATAAATTCATAAAAAGAATGCGTGGTGGATGTGAAACCCATTTGTTTGCTTGATATAATACTGAATGGGCCTCTAGCTGAGTGTCTGCCTTAAATTATAGCACAAAGACTGAAACACTATATCACTGTTCTTGCTAAAAAATTATGTTGCTTTTTACAGTAGATGGGAAAAGCTGTCAAGCTTTTTTGTAGGGTACCCTTCTTCAAATTGTTTAACAGTCCCCAGTAGTGTTTGTCATACCTCATGCTGGGTAATTTCATGTGGTGTCACTGCCGTGTAGGTCATCAAGTGCAAGGCAGCAGTGGCCTGGGAGCCTAACAAGCCTTTGGTGATTGAGGAGATTGAGGTTGCTCCGCCCCAGGACGACGAGGTCCGCATCAAGGTGAGCAATGTGCGCTATCAGAACACACACATACAGACAGAGTTCCGGTTCAGATTATTTTATTGTTATGTACACAACAGTTATAGTGAAGCAGGGAATAAAACTCCAACTGCTCTTACAGATACAAAGAAGTACACAGACATTTACATATAATGTAGTATCTTCGTAATGAGAGCAGAAGTAATACATATGCTGAGATGTGAACAGCAGGTAACCAGGTTGTAAGTAGGTGGTGCAGTAGGTTATATATGTACAGTACCAGTAAGTCCAGTGCAAGTCTGGCAGTAGTATCAAGTAGTAAAGTTTAAAGTGACACCCATGCATAGGGGGTGTGTTTGTGTGAGTAAAGTGTCATAGTGACTAGCCTGAGAGCTCAAGAATTTAGCAGTCTAATGGCCTGGATGGCCATGGATTACGCTGCCCCTGAGCCAGGTGGTGCAGGACCAGATGCTGCGGTACGTTCTGGCATGTCCCCAGCCAGTTTGTGGTTGGGATGATTGGGAGCTCTGATAATGCCGTTGGCCTTCTCCCTGTACTCCTGGGTGTAGATGTCCTCCATTGATGGCAGCTCCATCATGGTAATGTGCTGAGCAGTTTTTACCACCCTCTGTAATGCCTCATGGTTGAGGGCGGTGCAATTGCCACACCAGGCGGTGATGCAGCTGGTCAGGATACTCTCAATGGTGCAGTTGTAGAAATTGCAGAGTATCCTGTAATCCATAGCTCCTAAGTCGCAAGAATGTGAAGAGTCACCTGAAGCTGCTGACTCTGTCCAGCGTAGTCCCATTGATGGTGATGGGGGTGTGTCCATCTCCCTGTTGCTACTGGTAGTTCCCGATCAGCTCCTCTGTTTTGCTGACGCTGAGATGGAGGTTGTTGTCCTGGCACCAAGATGTCAGGACTCTAACCTACTCTTGGTAGGCAGTCTCTTCTCTGTTGGTGATCATGCCAATGACAAGTCATGTTGTCAGCAAACTTAATGATGGTGTTGGACCTGTGGGTGGCCACGGTGTCATGATTGGACATGGAATACAGGGGAGGGCAGGGGCGGACTGGCCATCTGGAGGTTCTGGAGAATCTGAACAGAACGGCCAGTACTCCAGGACGGCCGGCGGCCGCCACGCAGTCATCACCTTTTTTTTGTTTGTTTTTTTGTTTTTTTCTCCCTGATAATCTACTGTTCCACGTCCAGTCCGCTAGATGGCAGCCTTTAAATTGGATGCCAGCCGGCCCATAGATATCTATGAGCCGCCTGGTAGAGAGTCAGGGTAAAGAAATGTGGTGATGCCTATCCTTATTGCCAGGGGTCTGCCCATCAGGAAGTTCAGGATCCAGTCACAAAGGGGAGTGTGGAGTCCTAGGTCTCTGAGATTTATGAGAAGTTTGGAGGACACAATAGTACTGAATGCTGACCTTGTGAGAATGCTGTCAGTGAACAGCATTGAACAGCTCAGGTGTTCCTCTCCCAAGGGGGAGATGGCAGTGTAGAGGGCCTCTCCCACTCCCAATTACTTTGTCCCTGTATAGTTTCATTGCACTACAAGTGCATATCTGGACTTCCTGTATTCATTCAAATTGTCCAAGTTTGTGTAGTTTGCATGTTACTGTTGTTATCCTGAAACACATAGCACTCCATAGTGCTGAAACAGTGACACAGGGCTGAGAACATCTGCCGGACCAATGCAGAATGATCTGCTTCAACTGTGTTTTATTAAAGCTTCGGCATGAAGGAAGGCAGGAAGGAGCAGAAGTAAGAAGTAATCTGATTTCCCCCAGGTTCTCGAACTCTGGCCATGAAGTTTTTTGTTTTCAATTCTGCCAAGGTTATCCAATGCATGGATGGTGCAGGTGTGTGGTGCAATGTATACTGCTGTGGGAATGACAGATGTAAACTCATTCAGGAGATAACGAGGATGGTGTCCAATCATAAGGTGCTCCAGGTTAGGAGAACAGACAGTAGAAATGATCTCCCCATCTGAGCACCACTGATTGTGGATTATAAGGCAGTAACTCCCCTGGTCTTCCTGAGTTGTAATGTCTTTTCCTGGCAGTCAATGTAGAGTCCTTCTGGAACAATGGCCAAGTCCAGGACCAAAGGGTCAAGTTAAGTCTCTGTCAGAACACTAAGCATGTTACAGTTCTTAGTGTCTTATTGAAGAGCCATGCCACTCCTGAGTTCATCCAATGTATTATCCAGTGACTTAACATTTACTCAACTAATACTCATAGAGCAGTGCCAGTCTGCAAGTGTCTCCAGCCTGTTCAGGACCCTGGCCCATGACGCTCGTTACTTTGTCTCCTATGTGTTCTTGGTGTAGCAACAAATAATCCAAGCCACTGATATTCCTTATTGTTTGTTGATCATGGTGAGAAAGTGCTGTCCATTGTTCAGATGTGCAGAAGTTGTTCTCTATCATATTGTATGATGGGGTCTCCTTGGTAAGTGCACATGCAGCAGGTCTCCTTGGTAAGCGCACATGCAGCCCCCCCCTTGTGCTGTCTTTCCCACATGTTCATGTGTTCACGTGTGTTACTGCATTTGTTTCTATCACTCTTTTCTGTTACTACCAATTTGTGACAAAGTGAGGTTGCTGCAGAGTGTACCAATACAAAAAAATTCTGCTTAGTGCAACTCATAAGGTCCATTTAGTGATACTGTATGTGAGATATTAACACCAAATAAAAGTGACAATATATTGTGAAAATTTTGCCAGTGCTGCTGAACCCACTGAGAGTGAACACCCTCATAAGCCTGTTCTATCAGTCATCTTTGTGTTTTCATTGTTTGGTTTCTGTCTTCGGTGCAGATTGTGGCAACTGCGGTGTGTCACACAGACCTGTACCACCTTTTTGAGAGTATGCCTAAAGAAGGCTTCCCAGCAGTCCTCGGCCACGAGGCAGCTGGGATCGTAGAGAGCGTCGGGGCAGGAGTCACTGAATATCAGCCAGGTCAGTTTGGAATTGTACAAAATATCTGTGTGTTCAGCAGAGTTGGGTATAACTCTACGAGCAGAGTTGGGTACTTTGTAACGCGTTAGAGTACTTTGATTACTTTTTGCAGTAAGGAGTAACCTAACGCGTTAGTTTGCTGTTTGAGTAATCAAATACTTAAGTACATTTTCAAATAAGACATCAGTTACTTCCGTTACTTTTAGAACGCTGGTCCTTCAGCTCCGAATCAGCAACGGCTGTCGTTTGGTTCTAATAACAGAGATAACGTTAAACCTATCAGTCTGAAAGAAGCCACGGAGCTTGTGGCTCGCTACGTGGTCAGAGAAATGCTGCTGTTGTCTGCGGTGGAGTCTAAAGAGGTGGAGTAGGACTCGCTGACAGACATATTTCAGACTCAGGACTTGCATTATGCCTGGTACACGCTACACGCTGGTAATCACCAATTATCCCCGGTCGTCTTTCACGGCGTGTGTGATGTCATCAGGTTATTCTTGTCCTATTTTTATTTCTTTAATA